>NW_025134848.1:0-1176 GCF_004010195.1 Chiloscyllium plagiosum
ATCCGTGTACACAACCATCTCCGACACATTGTTTGCGATATAAACATTAAAATGTTGTAAGGCCAGTACCAAACTCAATCATTTCTTTTGGACGGTAGAGTATTTCCTCTGGTAGATGTTAATTCTCTGTGAAATGCTACCAACTGGCCGCTCAATTCCATCATCATCTTCCAGTAACAGTCCAGCTCCAACTCCTATGACCCTGGCATTGACTGCAACGTTCAGGTGTTTCAAAACGTTTGGTGTAGCTAAAACTGCTGCTTTGTTTAATACTGCTTTTAAATTGTCAAATGTCTCCAGGCATTATTCTGTCCATTGAAATGTTGTGTTCTTCTTCAGCAAACCTGTTAGCTATGCCACTATACAGCTGAAGTTTGGATAAAAAAGACTTCTGGTAGAATCCGCCTCATCCCAAAGGTCAAAGGCTTTCTTTCTTCGAGGTTGGTTGTTGAAATTCCTCGACCACCTTCATCTTTGGTTTCCTTGGGGTCAACTTTCCATAACTGATGTTATGCCCCAAGAACTCACCTCTGCTTTCGTGAATTTATTGCCAATTTTGAGTTTATTTCCAATTTCCCTTCTCTTCATCATTCACAGAGCTCTGCCAGCTGTACATGTGATCTTTCCAGGACTCACTAAAGATCACGACACCATCCAGATAGACTGCACAGTTTGTTAACGCAGCCACAACTCTGTCCATGAGCCTTCGGAATGTGGTAAATGTATTCTTCATTCCAAAGGATATCACTTTGAGAGGACATCGACCATTTGCGGATACAAAAGCAGAAATTCTTTTTGCTTTCTCAGATAAAGGTCCCACCAGTACGTTGAACTTTGTGATGTAACTGGCTTGTCCAACTTTCTCTATACAGTCCTCCAATCTTGGTATTGGGTATGAATCTGATTTTGTTACGGCCTTGACCTTCCGATAGTCCACACAAAAAAATTGAGACCCATCAGGTTTTGGGAACTAACATGATCGGCCAACTCCACTTCTTCTGACTCGGTTCAATGATATCTTCGTTGAGCGCCGCATCCACTCCTTCTGGAGCCACGTGGCTTTGAACAGATTAAGCCTGTAGGGGTGTTGTTTTATCAGAACATCATTCCCTACTTCCACCTCATTCACAATAATATTACTTCTCCCCATCTTATCCCTGCATATGTCCTCATACT
>NW_025134849.1:0-1176 GCF_004010195.1 Chiloscyllium plagiosum
ATTTTCTATTCTTCCTGCCAAAGTGGACATCCTCACATTTTGGCCCATTGTATTCCACCTGCCACTTTTTTGCCCACTCCCCTGACCCATTTGTATCTCTCAGACTCCTGTATCCACCCCACAGCTGACATTCCCACAATCCCTGTATCATCAACAAACCTGGTGACAATGTAGTCCGTCACTGAATCCCTACAATGCAGAAGGAGGCCATTTGGCCCATCAAGTCAGCACTGACCCTCTGAAGAGCTTCCCACTCAGACCTACCCAATCCCCATACCCTACATTTCCCATTGCGAATCCACTTCACCTGCACAGCTTTGGATTGTGGGAGGAAACCGGAGCACCCGAAGGAAGCCCAAGTAGACACGGGGAAAATGTGCAAACTCCATACAGGCAGTCGAGTGAGGGTGGAATCAAACCCAGTTCCCTGGCACTGTGAGGCAGCAGAGCTAACCACTGACTGATGAGAGACAGGCCCTTCCTCAGCCGACCTGAGGCTGATTGCTGTGATTTTGTGTGGGCTCTCTTTGCTGCTTCCTTGCTGACTCCTCTTCTGCCATCACTCAGGCAGCTGCCAGGACACATTGACTCCAATGCTGGTCGGCTTGAGGTCTCCTTCTAAGACCACGTTGAATGAAACACCCTGGGCGAACTGTTGCAGTGAGCTCAACATGGGTCCTGACTATGGGGATTCAGTCACATGGCTCCACCACTGACCCACTGGGGGAAGGTGCTGGGGAACCCCCTGCTCCCAATGTCCTTCCATCCTCAGCATCCTGCTCTCTGAGCCTGATCTTTATCTGAGGCAGTGCAGGGGCAATCTGTTCAGCTACTTCACTGGTGTTAGGGAGGTGGTGAGGACCCAGCCCTGGGTCAGGCAGAGCTTGGTACTTTTGCTTCAGTTTTGCAGTTAGCCCGGGACAATGGGAAATCCTGATCTTAGCTTCAGTGAATGTGCTGCTGGTGATTGTGGAGCTAAGGGGCTGAAGCTGTTGAGGAACTCCGGATTGAGGTTGTTGATGTTGGTGGAAGGTCTCAAGTCTCGATGCCCCAACCTTTATCATTGGTCTTGCTGATGTTGAGTGTCCGCTCCCCACCCCCTATCGCTCCCTGATCTACACACTGTCAGTGAGCTTCAGATGGGAATGTCAGCTCCCTGACACCAGCAGATACCAC
>NW_025134850.1:0-1176 GCF_004010195.1 Chiloscyllium plagiosum
CGAAGATTGCGAGAAGGAGGTAGAGAGGGGAAGAGAATGAAGGGGGAGACGAAAGGGTTACTGATGGTGTAGATAGGTATCCCAGATGCACAGCATTGGCTTTGACAGACACCACAGCGACACAACACTCCTTTTGAAAGAGAGCAAGCGTACTAAACCTTGGCTGTGACAGACAGCACAGGGACACTGCACTAGCTGTGACAGACAGCACAGGGACACCGCACTGGCTGTGACAGACAGCACAGGGACACCGCACTGGCTGTGACAGACAGCACAGGGACACGGCACTGGCTGTGACAGACAGCACAGGTACACCGCACTGGCTGTGACAGACAGCACAGGTACACCGCACTGGCTGTGACAGACAGCACAGGGACACTGCACTGACTGTGACAGACAGCACAGGTACACAGCACTGACTGTGACAGACAGCACAGGGACACCGCACTGGCTGTGACAGACAGCACAGGGACACCGCACTGGCTGTGACAGACAGCACAGGGACACTGCACTGGCTGTGACAGACAGCACAGGGACACCGCACTGGCTGTGACAGACAGCACGGGGACACCGCACTGGCTGTGACAGACAGCACAGGGACACTGCACTGACTGTGACAGACAGCACAGGTACACATCACTGACTGTGACAGACAGCACAGGGACACTGCACTGGCTGTGACAGACAGCACAGGGACACCGCACTGACTGTCACAGACAGCACAGGGACACTGCACTGGCTGTGACAGACAGCACAGGGACACCGAACTGGCTGTGACAGACAGCACAGGGACACTGCACTGGCTGTGACAGACAGCACGGGTACACATCACTGGCTGTGACAGACAGCACAGGGACACTGCACTGGCTGTGACAGACAGCACAGGTACACATCACTGACTGTGACAGACAGCACAGGGATACCGCACTGGCTGTGACAGACAGCACAGGTACACCGCACGGGCTGTGACAGACAGCACAGGGACACAGCACTGACTGTGACAGACAGCACAGGGATACCGCACTGGCTGTGACAGACAGCACAGGTACACAGCACTGACTGTGACAGACAGCACAGGGACACTGCACCGGCTGTGACAGACAGCACAGGTACACAGCACTGACTGTGACAGACAGCACAGGGACACCGCACGGGCTGTGACAGACAGCACAGGGA
>NW_025134851.1:0-1176 GCF_004010195.1 Chiloscyllium plagiosum
CCATGGGGACATTCAGCCCATTGAGGGTATAAATCAGAAACCGAGTGAATCCGTTGAGACACTCATGACTATTACTACAGCGATTGGAGCAGATCTTTTAAAGCTCTGTGCCTGTGACACAGGAACACGGGAAAGGAAACGTAGAGATTGCAAAAAGTTAGCAATTAGGATAATCATCTTCACTTGTCACTAAAAGGTTGTGAGCAAACTGTTGGGAATTATGGGAAATTGTGAGACTCCGTTAGTATTTAATTAACAACAGGGATTTGCAAAGTAAAATCTGAATACATCAGAATCTGCATGATTTTTTAAGAATTTGCTTGCTCGAATTCTTTAAAGATGTGACAAGCAAAGTAAACAATAGGGATCCATGAAATGTAAAGCACCTGGTCTTTGAAAATGCCTTGATTAAATGCTGCACAAAATATTAAGCTGTAAAATAAGAGGACATGGGTTTGGGAGGAGGTCATTCGCCTGGATAGAGGGCTAGTGAACCAACAACATGCAGAGACATGGAATAGTTGTTTCATTTGCAACTTTTGGGGTTCCATAGAGTTCAGACCACGTCACCCACAATTTACCATCTATTGAATTACTTGGATGAGATGAGAGAAAACACTACAGCTACATTTTCAGCTGACACTAAAGCAAGTGGAAAAGTAGGTTGATGTAATGGAGATGTAGAAAAATTACGAATGGATATGAAAAGTTTATATGAATGTGCCAACATCTGGCAGCTAATAATATTAACGTGGATAATATGGGATTAACCATTTTGATCAGAGGAATCTAACATGTTACGGAAATGGAGAGCAACTTCAGAGTGCCTTCGTGCAGAGGTATCTGGGTGTCCACGTGCAGACCATAGAAAACTCACATGCAGGTACAGCAGGGAATGAGAAAGGCAAGTGCAATTTCAGCATTTGCTTGTAAAAGAATAGAGTATAAATGGAGGGAAGAATTGCTGCAGCTCTGCAAGGTATTAGTGAGACGGTAACTGACGTATTGTGTTCAGGTTTGTGGTCCTGACTGCAGGAGTGATCTTGTTACAACGAAGGCAGTTCAGAACAAATACATTAGATTGATTCCAGAGACGAATTTGTCTTTTGAAGTGAGTTTGAGCAGTTCAGGCCGATGCACTCCAGGTTGAGAAGAATGAGAGGAGACCTCATTGAG
>NW_025134852.1:0-1176 GCF_004010195.1 Chiloscyllium plagiosum
GAAGTGGGTGGTACCTGGATACAAATATGCACTGATAATTGAAGGCGGCAGGATAGTCATCTGTATGCATGGCAGAACAGATGATTAAAATAGATTCCATATAAGAATACACACATTCTCAGTACTTCCCCATTTACCTCATTGGCCTACAAACCTATCAATATTCTTTATTGTGTTGTGCCCCTGCCTTGTTTACTTCTCCCCCTACTCCAAGTTGGGCGACACTCACCCCTATCCCTTAATTGTAAGTGACTTGGCTCGCTTCAGCGTTCACATGAGGGAAACGTGCTGAGCTTGGCATCTTGATGTTCTTTTCACCTGATCTGTCTGTCTTTAACATCTTCCATTGTTTGCAGGCACATTTCATTCCTGTATGCACATTTTAGCCAATGTACCCCTCTTGGGACTTCTACAGAATCTAGATATACCTGATAATCAAACGAAGTACCCAATAGTGATCTCTTACTTCGTCCCCCTTCCTTTACTATCTCTTTCTTTTCAAATGCCAGAGTGAATGGAAATGCCAATTGTTCAATTGCACATGTTCCCCTCCAATCTGGAGATACGGTTGGTCTCAGTATTTTACCTCTGCAGTAACACCAGAGATCCGCTCGGGGAATCCTTAATGCTGAGTAGTTCCCTCCCTTTACCATCACATACTCAATCTCAGTACATGATTTCAGCACCCCTAAATATCTGGACGGATCTGTTCCTCGCTTGTTTACACACGATGTGTGATTTGCGATCACGGCAGAAAACATGGCGGGGGGGGGGGGGGGTGGCGTCTTTAAGCGTTCCTTATTTAAAGGAGGGAACTTTACTAGAAGGGGCATACAATCTTTATTACTCCATGCTGTCTCATCCTGATACACGGTTATCATACATGTCATGCCCCTCCAGATTCGCTTACACCCGAGTGGAAAGGGACTACTTGGGCCATTGGTCTCCCAGAGGTTCATGCATAACAATGCTTTTATGCAAACTTTTCTCAGTGTAATTTACCCATTCACCCCAGGCATTTGTATCCACATATCCTGTTTCTACTTCAATTGTCTACTTTAAATCTTTTACCTGTACAATTTTTGTCACCTTAGGGTCAGAGTAAGGGACATTACTATTCATTTCTCCTACTCGGGTTCTGTTTTTCACCTGTATTTTAAAACAACATCCCAGGAA
>NW_025134853.1:0-1176 GCF_004010195.1 Chiloscyllium plagiosum
GCCTTCCACAAAAGTTTTACTGCCTGGGATGCTATTGGTCATCTTCCTCAAATTTGCTGTTAAACACATCAGAGGCCGCACTAATGTGAAACCTTCCAAGGATGAAGAATGCTATTCCCACATGAGAAATCATAGTTGGAGTCATGTATGGGATTATGTTGTGTCGCCATCATCTTACCAGACCATAGGGGCTGCTCTCTCATTAGAGAGAAGCAACTGATAGTGATTTAATCGGAGGGCCACCAGATCCCAGGCGAGGGAAGAGGTTGAGAAGGAGAGTCCTTCATGGTAACCTCAAACCGGTGATGGGAACTGAATCCACGCTGTTGGCATCACACTGCTCTGCAAACCAACAATCCAGCCAACTTGGAGCCGTGTATAGGAGCTCCAAGTTGTCAGGAGCTAGGGCGGGGGGGGGGGTAATATGCAGGTGGACTGGGAAAATCAGATTAGTAATGGTTCAAGAAAAGGAATTTGGGGAATGTCTATGAGATGGCTTTTTGGAGCAGCACGTGGTGGAGCCCACGAGGGAACAGGCAATACTGGATTTAGTGTTGAGAAATGAGGCATGAGGGAGGAGCTGGGTAGGACTGACTGGGAGAGGAGCCCAGCAGGAAAGACAGTGGAATAGCAATGGCTGGAGTTTCTGGGAGTAATTCAGGAGACACAGCAGAGATTCATCCTGAGGAAAAAGAAGCATGGTTCAGGGAGGATGAGGCAACCACGACTGACAAGGGAACTCAGCAATAGCATAAAGGTAAAAGAGAAAGCATATAATGTGGCGAAGGGCAGTAGGAAACCAGAGGATTGGGAAGCTTACAAAGACCAACAGAATGCTACAAAAAAGTAATAAGATGGGAGAAGATTAAATATAAAAGTAAGCTAGCCAGTAATATAAAGGAAGACTGCAAGGGTTCCTTTAGATATACAAAGAGTGAAAGAGAGGCAAAAGTGGGCATTTGGCCACTGGAGAGTGACACAGGAGAGATAGTAGTGGGGAACAAAGAAATGGCTGAGGAACTGGATAATTACTTCATATCAGTCTTCATGGTGGATAAGACGAGTAATATCCCAAAAATTGAAGAGAGGGAGGGGGCAGAGCTGAGTATGGTGACCAACACGAAGGAGAAGGTGCGAGAAAAACTGAATGGCCTGAAGGTGGATAAATCACCTGAA
>NW_025134854.1:0-1176 GCF_004010195.1 Chiloscyllium plagiosum
TGGTTAGAATCATACCTGATACATAGGAAGATGATCATGGTTGATAACGTTCAGCGAACTCAGGTCCAGGACAAGTCTGTAGGAGTCCCTCGGGCAGATGCCTCAGCCCAAACATCTTCAGGGCTGCTTGATCAATGACCTTCCCTCTACTAAAAGGTCAGAAGTGGGGAATGTTCGCCGATGATTGCACAATGTTCAGCAAAATTTGTGGCTCCTCAGATACTGAAGCAGTCCATGTCCAAATACGACAAGATCTAGACAGTATCCACGCTGACAAGTGGCAGGTTATATTCAGGCCACACAGATGCCAGACCCTGACCATCATCACTAAAACACAATCTAAAGACGGCCCCTTGGTATTCAATGCTGTTAACATCACTGAATCCACAGCGGTTCAAAAAGGCAGCTCAACACCACCTTCTCAAGGGGCAACTAGGGACAGACAATAAATGCTGGCCCAACCAGTCACATCCAGATTCAGGATTTTTTTTTAAACTTAACAGAGGAAGGTTGCTTAGTTATCATAGTGATCTGTGCTCAGGCCCTGGTGTTCACAATACCCATTAAACATTTGGCTATTGAAATAAAATACAATATATCCCAACCTGCTGACAGAACTAAAGGATGTTGGATTATGAGTGGGTGAGGAGGTTGCCAAAAAGCTTCAAGGTGACCAAAACAAATGGTGTGAATGGGCAAATACGTGTCAGATGGAGAGCAATGTGGGTAGAGGTGACAGTGTGCCCTTTGGTGGAAACAATAGACTGGAAGCCTATCGTTTGAAAAGGGAGTGTTGAAACATGTTGATCTACAAGGGGACGCATGTTCCTTTTTGTTGTTTCCTTCTGCACAGCCCTCCGAGGTCCCTGCAGCGCAGTCAGTTCTGAACCCAGAAGACAATATTGTGAATGGCATTTGCACGCTCACCAGGGTACAAAGACCCACCAATTGGGCAGCTGTAACATTGCAAAGTATCTGGATCTCCCTGTGCACCAATCACTGAAAGCAATATTGAAGGAAATAAAGCAGTTAGGAAGATCAATGTGCTGACCTTCATTTCAGGAGGATTTGAGTCCAGGAGTAAGGGTGTCTTACAGCAGCCGTACAGGGCATTAGTGAGATCCTATCTCGAACATTGTGCAGTATTGTGTGCAGTTTTGGTCTCTGTACCTAATA
>NW_025134855.1:0-1176 GCF_004010195.1 Chiloscyllium plagiosum
ACAGTGGTTGACTGAGGGCACAGCCGTGGATGTTCAGGGAACACACTAAGGGGCTGAGGTCACAGCCGTGGGCGTAGCTGGAGTACCGTAAGGGACTGAGGGCACAGACGTGGGTGTGCATGGAATACAGTAAGGGGCTGAGGGCACAGACGTGGGTGTGCATGAAGGACAGTGGGGGGGAGGGCTGAGGACACAGCCGTGGGTGTACAGGACGTACAGTAAGGTGCTGATGGTCCACTGTGTCTTATGGACGCTCAGTCTTGAGTTGCTAGATCTCTTCTAAGTCTGTACCATTTAGCATGGTGATAGTGCCACACAAAACAAAAGAGTTTTTTTTTGAATGTCACCATGAGACTTTTACCGATACTGTCACGGACAGATATATCCGCAGTTGGTGGATTGGTAAGTATGAGGTCATATATGATTTTTGTCTTCTTGTTCTTTCCCTCACCACCTGGTGCAGTCCCAATCTAGTAGCTATGTCCTTTTTGGACCCGACCAGCCTGATCAGTAGTACTGCTGCCAACCCATTCTTGGGGGTCGACTTTGTAATGTCCCAGTCAGAATACACTTTGTGCCCTTGCCTCAGTCTTTCTCCAAGTGTTGTTTAACATAGAGGAGTTCTGATTCATATGAGGAACGACGTTACGTGGTAATCAGTAAGAGATATCGTTGTCCATGTTTAATCAGAAGCCATGGGACTTCCTTGACTCTGGAGTCAATTTTGGGGACTCCCAGAGCAACAACCTACCAACTGTACCTCACTGAGCTGCCCCCTCTGCTGGATCGTTCCTGCCTTTGGGGCAGGACATATCCAGGGATGGTGATGATCGTGTCTGGGTTATTTGTGTCAGGTATGATTCCATGATTATGACTATGTCGGGCTGTTGCTTGAATAGTCTGTAAGGCAGTTGTCCCAGTTTTGGAATGACCCATTAGATGATAGTAAGGAAGACTTTGGAGATTCTACAGTGATGTTTCTAATGTTGACTTTTCCGGTGCCGGGTTTGACGCCAGATGGCCCAGCCGGTTTCAGTTCTTTGAAACTTTGTAACGATTGGTACAACTGAATGACTCACTGGGCCATTTTAGGGGGCGATTGAGAATCAATGATATTGCTGTGGGTCTGGAGTTGCATGTCAACCAGACCAGATGTGGATAGAAGATTCCTTCATT
>NW_025134856.1:0-1176 GCF_004010195.1 Chiloscyllium plagiosum
GATGTATCTGAGGTGAGAGAGAAATTAGATGGAATCGGGGAGTTAGCGTAACAGCACCTGAAGAGGACACAGGTGGCAGATAAAAAAAAAATGAAACTTTGACGATTTCCCGTGGGGATGACGTGTTAGTATTGCCACCAGTGGTAGGAAATCCCTTCAAAGCCAGGTTTAGTGGACCCATTCAAATTAAAAAAAGTATTGAGTCAGTTCAACTATCTGGTAAAGATACGGAGATGACAAAAAAAGTTAGAGTACGTCATGTGAATGAATAATGCTCCAGCCACATTTAAGACTCAGGAACAGAGTTGGCTAGTAAAGACTACTGGGTAAACAGCGAGGGAGGCCTTGGGTTTATTTTAATGCAGCTTGAATGGGTGTGGCCAGCTCTCAAGATTAGGATCTCTGGGTTTTGGTTTCTCAGTAACATCAGAAACTATTGGGGTCTCCACAAAGTTGGAAGCTTCAGTGATTGTCTCTTGGCTGCTACTCTCTCTGAATGTTCTCTTGCTGCTGTTTTAATTCCTGGATTGGAGAAATGTTTGTGACATTCTGTGTCTGAATATTCCTTTTTGCCAAGGGCTGTGTTTATGGGATTTTCCTATATTGGAACAGTTCATTAGTAATCACTCCACGATCTATTATTCTGTTAACTTCTCCAATAGAATTACGTTATCCTAAATTCCTCTTTCTTTGGTTTCATTTTATCTTCCGTGTTTAAATAAATGGTGTTTGCTTCACACCAAGTAGTTTGACCAGTCATATTGCATCTGGAACAGACAGTTTACATTTCCTTTAAAATACAAAAACATTAGAGTCAAGGTTACCGCCTTCAAATATTTTCGAGGGGCTCTGGTGTGGTCCATCACACTAGACTCCTTCTGTTCCTGAGTAATAGGCTGGAGGCACTGAATGGGCTGTCTCTGTTCTACTCTAATACTGTTAATGGGCTGAATAACTTCCTCATAGTCCTGTGAAACCAGCGCGAGGTGCTGAATGAACTCTTGTTTTACTGTGGCAATGTGCAGTGCCAGGCAGTGCTGTTACATGAATGTTACAGACCATTTAACAGCACAAACCTGACTGGTGTCTGGGTCTTGCTGCAATGGACAGAGACCGGTTCAGGAGCTGACGGGTGACAAATATTCTGAACATTGTGGAATCTTCAGTGACCATCCC
>NW_025134857.1:0-1176 GCF_004010195.1 Chiloscyllium plagiosum
ATCGAGCTGGCCGGGTCCTAAAGGATATGACTGCTAGACTGGTTCTGCAGCAGATGGTGAAGGAACCAACAAGAAGAAAATACGTATTGACCACAGCCTTACGAATTTGCCAGTTGCAGAAGTATCTGTCCATGACAGTATCGGTAAGAGTGGCCACCGCATAGTCATTGTGGAGACAAAGTCACACTTGCACATTGAGAATATCCTCCACCAATTTGGGTAGCATTATCACGGTGCTAAATAGGACAGACTTCGAAGAGATCTAGCAGCTCAAGTCTGGGTGTCCATAAGGTGCTATGATTCATCTATTGGAGCAAAATTGTACACCTTCACAACCACATGGCCTGATATATCCGCCTCACAACAATTACTATCAATCCAGAGGATCAACCTTGGTTCAATGGAGTGTGCAGGATGGCAGGAGCAGCACTGGCAACACCTGAAAATGAGGTGTCAGCCTGTTGAAGCCACCAAACAGGACAACGTGTGCGCCAAACAGCATAAGCAGTAAGCGATAGACAGAGCTAAGTGATCCCACAAGCAAAGGATCAGATATAAACTCTGCAGTCCTTCCACATCTAGTTGAGAAACAGTTGGGTCAATTAAACAATTAAACAATTAAGCAATTCACTGGAGGAAGAGATTCCACAAATAACCCCTTCCTCCATCATGGAAAAGCCCAGCACTTCAGTGTATAAGATAAGGCTGATGCATTCGCAACAATCTTCGCCTCCTCCAGTGGTCCTCAGCGAATCAGTTATCAGTCACCAACCAATTCGATTCAGTCCACGGGATATCCAGAAACCGTTGGAGATACTGGATATTCCAAAGAGTCCATACTCTGACAACATTCTGGCAATAATACTGAAAACTTGTGCTCCATAACTTGCCACTACCCAAGGCAAACTGCTTCAATACAGTTACAACAATGGCTTTCCCCGATTATGTGGAAAATTACCGCAAGCATCTCCTGTTTATAAAAAGCAAATATATTTCCAAGTCAGGATGGTGAATGGCTTGGAGGGGAACCTAAAGATGATGGTATTCCCACTCTGTCAGTCTACTCTCGATCATCAGTAAAGTGGTGGAAGGTCTCAGTGCTTTTAAGTAGCACGTGCTCAGCAATACCCTGGTCAATGATGCCCAGTTAAGGGTCCACCAGAGCCACTCAGCTCC
>NW_025134858.1:0-255 GCF_004010195.1 Chiloscyllium plagiosum
ATCTCTCAACATCAGTTATATCACGTGGTTGTGTACGTTGATGAATAAGCAGCGTTTCGAAATCTCGTGCTGCCGAATAAACCTGTTAGACTCTAGTCTGGTGTTATGCTATTTTTTAGATTTGTCCACCCCAGCCCAACACTAGCACCTCCGAATAACAAATAATAAGGGACCCAGCACTGATGCCCGTGGTACACCATTGGACACTAGCCTCCAGTCACACAAACAGCCTTCTACCACTCCACTCTTTCTCCT
>NW_025134858.1:285-1176 GCF_004010195.1 Chiloscyllium plagiosum
ACGTGTTCACTAGTTATTCTGTTCCGCTTGACACACTTGTAGGTTATCTGGGGATTCACCGCAATCCTATTCTGTCTTGCCCCTGTGTTAGTTAGTCCCCTCCACGCGCGGAATTTCCTCCTTATTGCAGTCTTAAATAGTCTGTCCCTTATCCTGCCATTACTTGCCTTGAATGTGGATTAGACAACCTGATAAATTTCCTGTTAATTTCCAACTTGTTGAATGTTTTGTGAGTTTTATAAAGTTCACAGTGACCCATCGCTGATTCTTTGAAACTCTAGAGAACATAGGCTGAGTTTTCTCTTCACGCAAACTCGCCATCTGAGGGATTTATCTTGATAATGCCCGTTACATATCCTCTATGGTCAGTATATTCTTTCTCAGATTTGGTCACCAAAACTGTTCTCAATACACCAGGTACAGTCTCATCAATACTCTGTGAAACTGCTTCAACATGTCTTTACGTCTATATGCTGACTCCCTTAAAGGAATGCAAACCAAACTTTATGTTTCCACTTATGTATATTCCTCCAAATACCCTTCACATCATTGTATTTTCGAACTCACTGTGTGAGTTCTTATAGAAAACCTTCTGATATTCGAAAATATGCCAATTCTACTGGATACCCACTATCTATGCTGTAAGAATCAACTTCAAAGAATTCCAAAGTTTGTCAAGTATGATTTCCCTTTCAGAAATGAATACTGAGTCTCTCAAAGTTTGCTGTTAATGTCAAAATATCCAATATCACATCCTATATAATATATTCCAACAATTTCTAGACAAATGTCAAGTTAATTTGTCAGCAGTTCTCCACACTATCTCTTCTTCTCTTTGTAGATGCTTGGATCCATAAGATTCATCTATAGTGCTTGGATCACGTTTACTAA
>NW_025134859.1:0-1176 GCF_004010195.1 Chiloscyllium plagiosum
TTTGCCTTACTCCAATTAAAACATATTTTGGCATGATTTCCCATTCATGAAGGCATGCTGACTCTTATCCATGTGTGATGCAAACTTCAAATAATTCTGAATCTGAATCCCTAGATCTCTCTGTTTCCAATTAAAACATATTTTGGCATGATTTCACGTTCATGAAGGCATGCTGACTCTTATCCATGTGTGATGCAAACTTCAAATAATTCTGAATCTGAATCCCTAGATCTCTCTGTTCTACAACACTGTCCAAAGTCCTACTTTGAATTGTATAAGTCTTGTCTTCCTTTGCTTTACCAAAATGTAATACCTCGCATTTATCCAAATTAAACTATTTGCCACTCTTCAACCCATTAACCCAATTGATCAAGATCTCTTTGTAATATTAGGTAACCTTATTCACTGTCCGAAACTCAATCAAGTTTGTGGGACATGATTTCCCTCACACCAAACCATACTGACTATCCCTAATTATTCCTTGCCTCGTCAAATGCATGTAAATGCTATCTTTCAAAATCACCTCCACCAAAGTCAGACTCACAGGTGTACAGTTCTCCTTACATCCCTTCTTAAACAAATGGACAACAGTAGCCACTCTGAAATGAAGGGTCCTGACCTGAAGTGCTGACTCTTCTGCTCCTCTGCTGCTTGAACTGATCTGCTTTTTTCCAGTTCTACACTTTATCGACTTCAACATTAGCCACTCTTCAATCATTCAGCACCTCACCCGTATTTACAGATGATACAAATATTTCTGTACGGAGCTCCACCATTTCCTCCCTTACCTCCCACAAAGTCCTAGGGTATACCAGGTCAGGTTCTGGAGATTTATCAACTATTATATTTTCTAAGATCTCCAGCACTTCCTGTTCTGTAATGTGAACTGTTTTCAAAACACCAGTAGTTATTTCCCTGAGTTCTCTAGCCTCCATTTCTTTCTCCATGGTAAAATCTGATGCAAAATATTCATTTAACATCTCTCCCATCTCCTGAGGTTCGACACAAAGGTGACCTCGTTGATCTTTAAGGGGCCCTATGCTCCTGCTCTCCTTCCCTTTCTCCCTCTCATTGCTGTCTGGCTCTTGATATACTTGTAGAATCCCTTTGGATTATCCTTAATCTTATTTGTCAAGGCTATCACATATCCTGTGTTTGCCTTACTGATCTCCCTTT
>NW_025134860.1:0-1176 GCF_004010195.1 Chiloscyllium plagiosum
GCAGTTCAGGCAGCATCTGCTGCTCCTCAGATGCTGCCTGAACTGCTGTGCTCTTCCAGGTAAAAACTGGGCTGGCCAATATAATGCCCTCTGCTTCACAAGCATTTGCCATTAGAGGCTTACCTAACCATCCCAGCCTCTTTAGATTTTGAACACCATGGCTAACCCACCTATCCCTGGACATTGCAGGACAATTTAGCATAGCCAATCCACTCAATCTGCATATCTTTGGATTGTGACAGAAACCCATGCAGACACAGGGAGTCTATACAAACTCCACATAATGTCACTGAAGGGTGGAATTGAACACAGATCCCTGGCATTGTGAGGCAGTTGTGCTAACCACTATGCTACGCTTAATATCTCTAGATCAAACTATGTAGCTGAAGTCCTTTATTCCTGAAACCATCCTCATAAATCTTTTCTGTACATTCACAAAGTGTGTGCGCAGAATCAGACATAAAACTCCAATTAAGGCCAAATTGATATTTTGTGAACGTTGTGATTTAGCAGTTTGGATTAGAAACTGGCTTTCTGTAAGAAGGCAGCGAGTGGTGGTTGATGGAAAATATTCAGTCTGGAGTCCAGTTACGAGTGGTGTGCCACAAGGATCTGTTTTGGGACAACTGCTGTTTGTCATTTTTATAAATGATTTGGACACAGGCATCGGTGAATGGGTTACTAAGTTTGCAGATGGCACTAAAGTCGATGGAGTTGTGGACAGTTTGGAAGAATGTTACAGGTTGCAGGGGGACTTGGATAAACTGCAGAATTGGGCTGAGGTAACAAATGGAGTTCAATGCAGATAAATGTGAGGTGGTTCACTTTGGAAAGAATAACAGGAAAGCAGAATACTGGGTTAGTGGAAAGTTTCTTGATAATGTGGATGTGCGGAGGGATTTTGGAGACCATGTATATAGATCCCTGAAAGTTGCCACCCAGGTTGATAGTGCTGTTAAGAAGGCATACGGTGTGGTAGATTTTATTGGTAGAGGGATTCCGTAGCCATTATGTCATGCTGCAACTATACAAAATGCTAGTGCGGCCCGCACTTGGAATATTGTGTACAGTTCTGGTTGCCCCATTACAGGAAGGATGTGGAAGCATTGGAAAAGGTGCAGAGGAGATTTACCAGGATGTGGTCTGGTCTGGAGGGAAGGTCTTATGAAGAAAGGC
>NW_025134861.1:0-1176 GCF_004010195.1 Chiloscyllium plagiosum
TCCTGGTATCTTTCCCTGATGGCAGGCTTGAATTGTATTCAAAACCCTTCTAATATTATTGGATGATCTACGGCCCTTAATAAACCCCGTCTGATCCTCCTTTATAATATGTGGCCGTACCCTTTCTAGTCTTCGTGCTAACGTTTTAGAAAGGATTTTAAAATCTACATTTAGCAAGGATATTGGTCTGTATGATTTACAATCTTCTGGGTCCTTTCCTTTTTTAAGGATAAGAGAGATATTTGCCTCTTTCAGCGAAGGCGGGAGATAGCCCTGACTATATGCATAGTTATACATGTCCATAAGTGGACCAGACAATATTTCTGAAAATTCTTTATAGAATTCAGCTTGAAAACCATCTGGGCCAAGTGTCTTACCGCTCTGAAGTTGCCTAATTGCATCAAGTATTTCTTGGACTGTTAGAGGAGCATTTAGGACCGATACCTGTTCCAGAGTTAGGCCTGGAAAGGTCAAATTTTTAAAAAATGACTGCATCCTCCTCGTCCTATCTTCACAATCCTGCGATTTATATAACTGAGAATAAAATTCTCTAAAGATCGCATTAATCTTTTATGATCATGAGTCAGAATACCCGTACTTTCCTTGATTGATGTAATAATCTGAGGGGCCTTTTTTTTTGCAAGAAATGCTAAGTATCTACCTGGTTTGTCGCCATATTCATATAACCTTTGTTTTGCAAATAATATTTCCATCTTAGCCGTTTGGGTAAGCGTAGTGTTTAGAGCTGTCCTAAGAGCCGTAATCCTTTGCAATTTAATAATAGAAGGTCTATCAGTCTATGCTGTTTCAGCTGCTTTTAAGCGAGCTTCAAGCAGACGCTGTTGTTCTCCCTTCAATTTCTTCTGGGTCGCTGAATAGGAGATGATCAAACCTCGCGTGTAAGCTTTGATGGTCTCCCACATCATTGATGGGTTGCTCGCTGTACCTGAATTTAAAAAAGTTTTAAATTCTTGAGAGAAGTACTTTTACAAATTTACTATCTTTCATTAGGAAGGGGTCCATACGCCAATGCCGAGGGGGTGTCTCATTGTTCCTCGCCTTAGTTTCCATATATACAGCAGCGTGGTTGGAAATTGCTATACTACCTATTTTACAGGATGATATAGAATTTTAAAAAATCGAGGGGCAAACAGCATATCAATTCTAGTATGACAT
>NW_025134862.1:0-1176 GCF_004010195.1 Chiloscyllium plagiosum
GAGAGCATTTGAAAAAGTTGTTGCAAGGATGGTACAGGAGGGAGAGATTCCGATACTTGGATAGTTGGGGCTCATACTGAAGTCGATGAACCTTTACAAACAGGATAGTCTTCACCCGAACTAGAAGAGTACCAATACCCTGAGGGGACAATTTGCCAAAGCTTTTCATGAGGGTTTGAACGAATTCAGCCGCGGAGTGGGAAGCTGAATTGTAGCTCCATTTTGCAGGTCGTTGTGAGTGGTTTTGTCAAAAATAGCGATTTAGGTTTACAAGAGTGTACTGGTAAGGATGAAGGTGGCTTGAAGTGTGTTTGCTTCAACGCCAGAAGCATCTGGGATAAGGTAGGTGCCATGGGTTGTTACCTGGGACTTCGATGTTGTGGCCATTTCAGAGACATGAACGGAGGACTGAAGAGAATGGTTGTTCCTGGTACCTCAGTATCGATTTTTCAGTCAGAACAGGAGGGTCGTTTCAGAGGGGGAAATGTGGCATTATTCGTCAAGGACAGTATCATGGTAGCAAAAAGGATATTGGTAAGGACGCGACTGAATCTGCTGAGGTAGAATGGACTGAGATTAGAATCAGGAATGGAGAGATCACCACAAAAATGTTCTAGATTTATGGAGGAAAATATTGCAAAAATGATTCTGGATAGGAACAAAAGTGACAGGGTAGTTGTTATGGGGAGCTTTAACTGTCCAAATATTGATTGGAAATGTTATCGGTTCAGCACCTCGGATCGGTCAGTTTTTGTCCAATGTGTGCAGGAGGGTTTCCTGACGCAGCATGCCGATAGGCCAACAAGAAGCAAAGCCACATTTGATTTGCTTATGGGTAACGAACTCAGCCAGCTTTGGAGGTAAGTGAGCACTTTGTTGATAGTGACCACAATTCGGTTATGTTTATTTAGTGATGAATAGGAATAGGTATTTATTGCAGAGCATGAGGTATCGCGGGGAGAAAGGCCATTTTGATGCGATCAGGCAAGATTTAAGATGCACCACATGTGGAAAGTAACTTCCAGGGTTGTGCACACCTGAAATATTAGCTTGTTCTGGGAAAAGCTACTGCATATCCTTGGTAAGTATGTATGCATCATGCAGGGAATATGAGGTCGATACAGGGAGCTGGGTTTACTGAAGAAGTTGAATCTCTTGAGAAGAAGGAGAAGGAGA
>NW_025134863.1:0-1176 GCF_004010195.1 Chiloscyllium plagiosum
GTTGCATTCTCAAATGAACTTTAACCCTTGGTGTCGTGTCGCCCCAGATAATGTATTGAACGTCCGAGATGCCCTGAGGCTGTCAATGCCCCAGTGTTCAGACTGATTCTAATCTAAAAAATGATTATGCAGAATCGTACATAGATATAAGAATTTTCGAGCAATATGAAATGTAATTATGCAAGTACAAATTCACCCCACATACTGATATGTAGGTGTGTGCACGCACGTGCATGTGGACTTAGTTGGGGGGTGGGGCTGAATGTCCGTGAGACATAGCGTATCTGTGTATGTGTGAGTGTGAGTGTAAAGGGGTATAAGTCTGTGAGAGGGTGCTTGTGTGAGTGTGGGAGTGCGTGTGAGCTTACAAAAATAATCTTGCATATGAGAAAGGATTTGCGGAGTGTATTGGTCTGTAGAATTGTGTGTAAATGTGTCTGGAGATGTGTGTGTGTGGTGTAGTGGGGTCACCTGTAGTGTGAACCCAAGCTCCTGGTTGAGGCCATCCCCATGGGTACCGAACTTGGCTATCAGCCTCTGTTTGGCCACGTTTCGCTGTTGCCTGTCCTGAAGTTTGCCTTGGAGAATGGTCACCCAAAGTTCTGAGGTCGAATGTCTTGGATTGCTGAAGTGTTCTCCGACTGGGAGGGAACACTCCTGTCTGTTGTTTGTGGTGCGGTGCCCATTCACCGTTGCCGTAGCCTATGCTTGCTCTCACCAATATACCATACCTCAGGGAATCCTTGCCTGCAGTGTACGAGATAGACTATATTGGCCGAATCAAATGACTACCTGCCACGTACTCCGCGGATGGCCTCCACCGGGACCTTAGCTTCATGTGACCCGACAGGTTACACACACACACACACATAGACACAAACAGACACACACACACACACTTGTGGGGTGAATTTGTACTTGCAGAATTACATTTTATTTTGCTCAAAAACGGCTTAAGCCCATGTAAGATTATGTAGATCCATTTTTTGTATTAGTATCAGTCTGAACACTGGGGCACAGACAGCCTCACACAGCGCACCTCACACCTCCAATGCATTATCTGGGCCAACGTGGCACTGAGGGTTAAAGTTCCCAAGAGAATGTAACTTTTAGAAAGTTCTGGAATTTGCATATGAAAGAACCGAAACCATCATGTCATTCTAAAAAAATAAGAGA
>NW_025134864.1:0-1176 GCF_004010195.1 Chiloscyllium plagiosum
AAGGAAGACTTAGTGGTAAACCGAGCGAAAAGTGAATTTGCCAAAGCAAATGTCACCTTCCTTGGCCATGCAATTGGGCATAGATAAATGGTG
Organism: Chiloscyllium plagiosum; assembly: GCF_004010195.1. Lineage (NCBI taxonomy): Eukaryota > Metazoa > Chordata > Chondrichthyes > Orectolobiformes > Hemiscylliidae > Chiloscyllium > Chiloscyllium plagiosum. Next base: position 94 of record NW_025134864.1, read on the forward strand.
CCATGAGATTTAAAAGTCACGGTAATTGGGGAATTTCGCATCCTGTTGACAAAAGGAGCAGTTCCTGGGATTAAGTCAATTTTATCGAATATTTGTGCCTCATTTTCGCAGTGTGACTGCCCACTCACTGAAGTTTTAAAGAAAGGCAAGACGTTTCAGTGGACAGAGGACTGTAAGAAGGCATTTGAGGCATTTGAAATATGTGTTAACCACTGCTCACGATCAGACACACCTGATTATGCAAAATCTTTCAAGGTGGATTTAAAAGCAAATGATGTCGATTTCGGTGTTGGGCTCTTGCGGGAAGATGACTAGAAGACAGAGAGACCTACTGGGTATTCCTCCAAGGAGTTCAATGTTCATTAGTAGAAATATTCAACAGCTGAGAAAGAGACTGTGAGCTTTGTGTTGGTATGACAACATTTTAGTGTTTATATTAACAGCAATGTATCGGAGACAACCATTTTCACAGATCATAACTCAATGAATTCTTTTTGAGAAATGTTAGGACAAAAATGTGAGACTGTTTAGCTGGAGCCTGTTGCTACAGCCATTCAATTTGAAAATTGTGCATGTGGCCTGTCTTGAAAAAATTATCTCCAATGCATTGTTGAGACTTGAGTGACAAATGGAGGCACTCAATGATGGAAGTACCATACACTCAATCTGGATGTAATTGTGCATGTTTGCACGTTTATAGTAAACGAATGTACATGCACATTGTAGTGTACGAGCTACGATTTTTGGGAGTTTTGAAAACTGAAGCCATCTTGGATATTGAAGATTCAGTTTTATATTGGGGATGTTGTCACACAGGTGGTACCTTTACAAGGTTATGTGGTCATTGAATTTTTTCAGAGAGGTTCTAAACGACCCAATGTTCCAACGTGTCTCAATTTTAAATGCTTCATTGTGTAATCGAAGGGATACAGCCAGCTCTCCGGCTGCACAGGTCAGTTCAGTTCGAGCGTGAATTGAGTCAGATTCACTGTTGAAATTGGACGCTCTCCCCCTCCTTCAGTTCTCTGACTTGGTAAATTATAAGCTTTCTTGTGTAATTTTTACTCTTTCTGCTCGTGGGTT
>NW_025134865.1:0-1176 GCF_004010195.1 Chiloscyllium plagiosum
GGAGGAGCACGACAGACTCAGTCTTGCTGGGTCACCGCCATCTTGGATCCCCAAGCGAATATTTTTAAAAATAACTTTTTAAAGGTGGCTTACAAAAAAAGGAAAAGGTCTATTTATGTTTTAAATGTTTTATTTTATTACACTGTGAACTTTTTTTGTTTTGCAAAATTAACCAGTTTCTTTTTTTTTAAAATAAGGAGTTATACCTTCCTTCCAAAAAGTCCTACACATTTTCAGCTCCGGAGAAGACTATTTTCTTCTCGGCGTTTATTAAACAGGAATAGTTTAATTCATTTAATTAGCTAAATGTTTGATTTTGTTTATTTTTTCTATGCTTGAAACGCATATGTAGAGATTTTTCAATTTTAATATTATTGTTTGTAGGTAATGAAAGTTAACATAAGGTGTGATAAAAACGTCCTGCTTTCGGCATAATATTATTAAGGTCACATATAAGGGACAGAGAGGATGGCTGGAGGATTTTTAAAAAATGTTATCCAGCAAATCATTCATATAGATGTGTGGCTGTCGGGAAAGATAAGAAAGTAGTTCGAAATTCTCCGGTGGCTATTTCTCTATCGTATGATTTTCAGCTTTCAGAACAACAGAAGGGGATTGTCTTTCTGAGGAAAATGGAAGAGCAATCAATTATTGGACACTTGGAATTATGCTTATACTTAGCAGCGTTTGAGAAGATTTTGTAGAATTGTTGCTTCAGTGGACTTTTCTAACAGGGGCATCAGCAGGAGATTCTGTGGCAGTGACCGTTAATGTAGGATGGTGTATTACTTTCCCTGTGCGAGGATTAATAACGTCTCGAAACATTTCAAGCACGTTGTTAAAGGTGAGATTGAGTAGCCAAACATTATTGTAAATATTAGCTTGAAAGACATTTTTTTAGGGAAAGATTAAAGCAGTACAGAGTGAACTTAAGAGGTGAGGTATTAAAGGTGAGATTGAGTAGCCAAACATTATTGTAGATATTAGCTTGAAAGACATTTTTTAGGGAAAGATTAAAGCAGTACAGAGTGAACGTAAGAGGTGAGGTAGATTATTTTAAAACAAAAACCTTTAAAGTAACACTTTCTAATTTACTCTCAATTCCAAACTCAGCTGGGAAGGAACAAAGGGATAAAGGAGAACAATCAGCGGCAGAATAGTTACTGTGTTGTTGAG
>NW_025134866.1:0-1176 GCF_004010195.1 Chiloscyllium plagiosum
GGAGAATATCCCTTTGGACTTTCTCACCAGCATAGTGCACCAAAAAATAGAGATTAATATAAGTCAGAGAATCATAGAGTCATGGAGATGTACAGCATGGAAACAGTTCCTTCGGTCCAACCCGTCCATGCCGACCAGATATCCCGAACTAATCTAGTCCCACCTGCCAGCACCTGGCCCATATCCCTCCAAACCCTTCTTCTTCATTTACCCATCCAAATGCCTCTTAAATGTTTCACTTGTATCAGCCTCCCTGACATTATCTGGCAGTTCATTCCATACACGTACCACTCTCTGTGGAAATAGTTGCCCCGTAGTTTTTTTTATTAAATCTTTCCCCTCTCACCCTAAACCTATACCTTCTCATTCTGACTCCCCGACCCCAGGGAAAAGACTTTACCTACTTACCCTATCCATGCCCCTCATAATTTTGTAAACCTCGATAATGTCACCCCTCAGCCTCCGACGCTCCAGGGAAAACAGCCCCAGTCTTTTCAGCCTCTCTCTATAGCTCAAATCCTCCATCGCTGGCAACATCCTTGAAATCTTTTCTGGACCCTTTCAAGTTTCAAAACATCTTTCCGATAGGAAGGAGACCAGAATTGCACGCAATATTTCAACTCTGGCCTAACCAGTGTCCTGTACAGCCACAACATGATCTTACAACTCCTGTACTCAATACTCTGACCACTAAAGGAAACACCTTCTTCACTATCCTATCTATCTGCGACTCACCTTTCAAGGAGCTATGAACCTGCACTCCAAGGTCTCTTTGTTCAGCAACACTCCCTGCGACCTTCCCATTAAGTGTATAAGTCCTGCTAAGATTTTCTTTCCCAAAATGCAGCACCTCGCATTTATCTGAATTAAACTCCATCTGTCACTTCTCAGCCCATTGGCCATTTGGTCAATCTGAGGTGACTCTCTTCGCTCTCCACTACACCTCCAGTTTTGGAGTCATCTGCAAACTTACTAATTGTACCTCTTATGCTCGCATCCAAATCATTTATGTCAATGACAAAAATTAGTGAATCCAGCACCGATACTTGTGGTGCTGCACTTGTCACAGTCCTCTAGTCTGAAAAACAACCCTCTACCACCACCCTCTGTCTTTTACCTCTGAGCCAGTTCTGTATCCAAACGGCTAGTTCTCCCTGTATTCCATGAGATCTAACC
>NW_025134867.1:0-1176 GCF_004010195.1 Chiloscyllium plagiosum
AGGGTAGACAGAGTGGTTAAGAAGGCATTTATAGTTCTTGCCTTCATTGCTCAGACCATTGAGTATAGCAGTTGGGAGGTGGAGGGATGACCTTATTGAGGTTTTTACAATCGTAAGGTGTATAGATAAGGGAAATGATGAGGGTCTTTTCCCTACCAAGAGTCGGGGGCATACTTTAAAATGAGAAGAGAAAGATTTAAGAAGGATATAAGGGGCAACTCTTTTTTTTACACAGATAGTGGTTTGCGTGCTGGAATGAACTGCCAGAGAAAGTGATGTATGCAGTTACAGTTCTAACGTTTAAAAGGCAGAGTGTCATAGAAATCAACAGCAAGAGAAAACCCCTTCCGTCCAACTCGTTCCAGCCAACCAGATATCGTAACTAAATCTTGTCCCATTTGCCAGCACTTGGCCCATATCCCTCTAAGCCCTTTCAGTTCATATACCCATAAAGATGCCTTTTAAATGTAGTCAGGATTGTGGTGCTGGAAAAGCACAGCAGGTCAGGCAGCATCTGAGGAGCAGGAGAATCGACGTTTCGGTCATAAGACTTCATCAGGAATGATCTGCTGTACTTTTCCAGAACCACACTCTCGACACTGATCTCCATCATCTGCAGTCCTCAGTTTCTCCTTGCCTTTTAAATGCAGTAATTTTACCAGCCTCCACCGCTTCATCGGGCAGCTCATTCTATATTCACACCATTCTCTGCATGGAAACGTTGCTCCTTTGGTCCCTTTTAAATCTTTCCCTTATCACCTCTTGTTTGAACCTATCCATGCCACATGATTTTATAAATCTCTATAAGGTCTCCCCTCAGCCTCCAATGTTCCAGGGAAAACAACCCCAGACTATACAGCCTCAAAGTCTTCAACACTGGCAATATCCTTGTCGGACTTTTGTTTAACCCTTTCAGTTTTCGTAGCATCCTTCCGATAAGAAGGAGACCAGAACTGATTGCAGTATTCCAAAACTGGCGAAACCAATGCCCTGTACAGCTGCAACATGACCTTGCAACTCTTATACTCAATGCTCTGACCAACAAAGGAAAACATACCAAATGCATTCTTCACGATCCTATCTAACTGTGTCTCAATTTTCAAGGAACTGTGAACCTGAAATCCAAGGTGTATTTGATCAGTACACTCCCAGGATCTCACCAATAAGATTTGCCTT
>NW_025134868.1:0-1176 GCF_004010195.1 Chiloscyllium plagiosum
AGTGACAGGGATTGAATGTCAGTCAGAGACAGGTATTGAGCCTCAGTCAGTGACAGGGATTGAATCTCAGTCAATGACAGGGACTGAATCTCAGTCATTGACAGGGATTTGGCCTCAGTCACTGAGGGATTGAGCCTCAGTCAGTGACAGGGTTTGAACATCAGTCAGTGACAGGGATTGAACATCAGTCAGTGACAGGTATTGAATCTCAGTCTGTAACAGAGATTCAATCTCAATCAGTGACAGGGATTGAACCGCAGTCAGTGACAGGGACTGAATCTCTCTCAGTGACTGGGATTGAATCTCAGTCAGTGACAGGGATTGAATCCCAGTCAGTGACAGGGATTGAATCTCAGTGAGTGACAGGGATTGATCCTTAGTCAGTGACAGGGATTGAATCTCAGTCCTTGACAGGGATAGATACTCAGTCAGTGACAGGGATTTACCCTCAGCCCGTGACAGGGATTGATCCTCAGTCAATGACAGGGATTGATCCTCAGTCAGTGACAGGGATTGATCCTCAGTCAGTGACAGCGATTGAATCTCAGTCAGTGACAGGGATTGAACCTCAGTCAGTGACAGGGATTGAATCTCAGTCATTGACAGGGATTGAATCTCAGTCAGTGACAGAGATTGAACCGTAGTCAGTGACAGGGATTGACCCTCAGTCAGTGAAACGCATTGAACCGCAGTCAGTGACAGGTACTGAACCTCAGTCAGTGACAGGGATGAATCTCACTCAGAGAAAGGGATTGATCCTCAGTCAGTGACAGTGATTGATCCTTAGTCAGTGATAGGGATTGACCCTCAGCCAGTGACAGGGATTCATCCTCAGTCAGTGACAGGGATTGGCACTCAGTCAATGACAGGGATTGATTCTCAGTCAGTGACTTGGATTGACCCTCAGTCAGTGACAGGGATTGATCCTCAGTCAGAGACAGGGATTGAATCTCAGTCAGTGACAGGGATTGAACCTTAGTTAGTGACAGGGATTAAATCTCAGTCAGTGACAGCAATTGAATCCCAGTCAGTGACAGGGATTGACCCTCAGTCAGTGACAGGGATTGAATCTCAGTCAGTGACAGGGATTGAACCTTAGTTAGTGACAGGGATTGAACCTCAGACAGTGACAGGGGTTGACCTTCAGTCAGTGACGAGGATTGAATCTCAGTCCGT
>NW_025134869.1:0-1176 GCF_004010195.1 Chiloscyllium plagiosum
TTCCACATCCCTCCTATAATGAGGCAACTAGAACTGTATGTAATACTCTAAGTGTGGCCACATCATAGTTTTGTACAGCTGCAACGTGACCTCATGGCTCCAAAACTCAATCTCTCTACCAATAAAAGCTAACACACCGTATGCCTTCTTAACAACCCTATCAACCTGGATGACAACTTTCATGGATCTAGGTACATGGACACCGAGATCTCTCTGCTCATCCACACGACCAAGAATTTTACCATTAGCTCAGTGCTCTGTATTCCTGTTACTCCTTCCAAAGTGAATCACCTCAAATGTTTCCACGTTAAACTCCATTTGCCACCTCTCAGCCCAATTCTGCAGTTTTTGTGTGTCTCTCTGTAACCTGCAACATCCTTCACCACTATTTACAACTCTACTGACCTTATTGTCATCTGCAGATTTACTAATTCATCCTTTTGTGCCCTCATCCAGATCATTTATAAAAATGACAAACAGCAGTGTTCCCAAAACATATCTTTGTGGTACACCACTAGTAACTGAACTCCAGGATGAACATTTCCCATCAACCACCACCTGTCTTCTTTCTTTTCTGATCAAAACTGCTAAATCCCCCTCAATCCCATGCCTCCATACTTCGTGCAATAGCCTAATCTGGGGAACCTTATCAAACACCTTACTGAAATCCATATCCACCACATCAACCACTTTAACCTCATCCTTCTCAAAGAACTCAATAAGGTTTGTGAGGCACGACCTACCCTTCACAAAACCCGGTTGACTATCCTTACTCAAATTATTCCTCTCTAGATGATTATAAATCCTATCACTTATAACCCTAAATAACACTTTACCTACAACTGAAGTAAGGCTTACTGGTCTATAAAGGGTGTCTCTACTCCCCTTCTTGAACAAAGGGACAACATTTGCTATCCTGCAGTCTTCCAGCACTATTCCTGCAAACAATGATGACAAATATCAAAGCCAAAGATCAAAGAATCCTCAGATAAATCCCATCCAGCCCAGGGGACGTTTCTATCTTCACACTTTCCAGAATTGCTAACACCTGCTCCTTGTGAATCTCAATCTGTCTAGTCCTGTAGCCTGTATCTTAGTATTCTCCTCAACAACATTGTCTTTTTCCATTGTGAATACTGGCAAAAAATATTCATTTAATGCCTCTCCTATCTCCTC
>NW_025134870.1:0-1176 GCF_004010195.1 Chiloscyllium plagiosum
CACAGATATGTGAGACGTTATGGATTCAAATCCGGGGAGAGCGCTGCTTTTCATTTGTTTGGGCTTTGCCAAATCAACCAATCAGCTTTCCGAAAAAGTGCTGTGTCCATTTGTGTCAGTGTGCCTGAAGTCTGGTTGAGTTTGGGTCCGAGAGATGTCACTGCAGCGAGCGCAGTGCAACAACACACGTATTGAAAGCGAAAACATGTGTTTCATGATGTTTATCCACACAATCCAACGTTAAATCCCGTTGGTTCAGCGGTTAGCCTTGAAGCCTCCCAGCAATTTTGATCCGCGTTTGATTCCTGCTTCAGGTGACTGTCTGTGTGGTGTCTGCACTTTCTCCCTGCGTCGGCGTGAGTTTTCTCAGGGTGATCCGGTTTCCTCCCACAATCCAAAGATGTGCAGGTCAGGTGTATTTTGCATGCTCTATTGCCCAAAGTGTGAGGTGTTTTAGTCAGGGGTAAATATCGGGTTAGGGAATAGGTCCGGGTGAGTTGCTCTTCAGAGGCTTGGAGTGGATTTATTGGCCCAAGGGACCTGTTTCCATCATGTGGGGAATTTAATTTAAATCTAAAAATATGCGCATATTCCATCTGGATTATTTCATATTTTCGGGCGTCGCAGGAAGAGGAGAAATGCAGTGTTTGGAAACAGCACTGAACAGGTTGAGGTGAATGGTGCCCTGAGTGATGACTGTCAGCAATGAAGGTAGACTGAAAAGTTATGAAAGTTCTGTTTGGAGAACAGAAAGCTAACAGCTGGTGCGTTTAAAGCTTTCCAAGTCATGAAGGGTCTAGACAGAAGAAAGAAAGAGAAAATGCTCCAGTGAATGAAAAAGGATCGAGAACAATTAGGCAGAGTCATTAAGCACATAAAAAAGTGACAAGATGAAGTACGATTACACATGGGTATTGGTGCGTGTCTGAAAATCACTGTCTGATTGTGACAGAAAGGCAGCTTTAGTCGAGTAATTGAAAAATGCCTCTAAAATGTTGCAATTGTGCCAGCGTCCACCACATCCTCTGGCAACTCATTCCATACACCCTCTGCGTCTAAGAGTTGCCGTTTAGGTCTGTTTTATATCTTTCCCCTCTCACCCTAAATCTATGCCCTCTAGTTGTGGACTCCCCGACCCCAGCGAAAAGACTTTGTCTACTTGTCCTCTCCATGACC
>NW_025134871.1:0-1176 GCF_004010195.1 Chiloscyllium plagiosum
CAGGGATTGAGGCACAGTCAGAGACAGGGATTGTGTCTCAGCCAGTGACAGGGATTTACCCTCAACCAGTGACAGGGATTGTGCATCAGTCAGTGACAGGGATTGACCCCCAGTCAGTGACAGGGATTGAGCTTCATTCAGTGACAGGGATTGAATCTCACTAAGTGACAGGGATTGAGACTCAGTCAGGAACAGAGATTGAACCTTAGTTAGTGACAGGGATTGAATCTCTGTCAGTGACAGGGATTGGATCTCAGTCAGTGACAGGGATTGAACCTCAGTCAGTGACAGGGATTGAATCTCAGTCAGTGACAGGGATTGAATCTCTGTCAGTGACAGGGATTGACCCTCAGTCAGTGACAGGGATTGATCCTCAGTCATTGACACGGATTGACCATCAGTCTGTGACAGGGATTGAATCTCAATCAGTGACAGGGATTGAATCTCAGTCAGTGACAGGGTTTGAATCTCACTCAGAGGAAGGCATTGGCCCTGTCAGTGACAGGGATTGAACCTCAGTCAGTGACAGGGTCTGAATCTCAGTCAATGACAGGGATTGAATCTCAGCCAGTGACAGGGATTGAATCTCAATCAGTGACAGGGATTGAATCTCAGTCAGTGACAAGGTTTGAATCTCACTCAGAGAAAGGCATTGACCCTGTCAGTGACAGGGATTGAACCTCAGTCAGTGACAGGGACTGAATCTCAGTAAATGACAGGGATTGAATCTCAGTCAGTGACAGGGATTGAATCTCAGTCAGTGACAGGGATTGACCCTCAGTCTGTGACAGGGATGAATCTCAGTCAGTGACAGGGATTGAATCGCAGTCAGTGACAGGGAATGACACTCAGCCAGTGACAGGGATTGAATCTCAATCAGTGTCAGGGATTGAGCTTCAGTCAGTGACAGGGATTGAATCACAGTCAGTGACAGGGATTGAGACTCAGTCAGTGACATGGATTGAATTTCAGTCTGAGACAGGGATTGAATCTCAGTCATGACAGGGATTGGATCTCAGTCAATGACAGGGATTGAATCTCTATCAGTGACAGGGATTGTCCCTCAGTCAGTGACAGGGATTGAATCTCAGTCAGTGACAGGGATTGAACCATAGTTAGTGACAGGGATTGAGCTTCAGTCAGTGACAGGGATTGACCCTCAGACAGTGAGAGGGA
>NW_025134872.1:0-1176 GCF_004010195.1 Chiloscyllium plagiosum
AGGATTTTTAAACTGATGACGAACACATTTTCGGTTAATTGATATATAGTGATGTAAATCTCAGGGTAAATACACATTACTGTTAGACATTATTTCCCACAGTGTACATTACTCACATCCTACATATTATACAGACCATTCTATACTGGGTTACTCTCCCCTCCGGGCCACACAGCACTGGGCAGACGCTCCCCTCCGGGCCACACGGCACGGGGCAGACACTCCCCTCCGGGTCACACGGCAAGGGGCAGACACTCCCCTCCGGGCCACACGGCAAGGAGCAGACACTCCCCTCCGGGCCACACGGCACGGGGCAGCCGGTCCCCTCAAGGCCGGTGTATAATATTAAATATTTTAGTGACTGTCTCCCGGTGTATAATATTAAATATTTCAGTGACTGTCTCCCGGTGTATAATATTAAACATTTCAATGACAGTCTCCCCGTGTATAATATTAAACATTTCAATGACTGTCGCCCTGTGTATAATATTAAATATTTTAGTGACTGTCTCCCGGTGTATAATATTAAATATTTTAGTGACTGTCTCCCGGTGTATAATATTAAATATTTTAGTGACTGTCTCCCGGTGTATAATATTAAACATTTCAGTGACTGTCTCCCCATGTATAATATTAAATATTTCAGTGACTGTCTCCCGGTGTATAATATTAAATATTTGAGTGACTGTCTCCCGGTGTGTAATATTAAATATTTCAGTGACTGTCTCCCGGTGTATAATATTAAACATTTCAGTGACTCTCCCCGGTGTATAATATTAAATATTTCAGTGACTCTCCCCGGTGTAGAATATTAAATATTTCAGTGACTGTCTCCCGGTGTATAATATTAAACATTTTAGTGACTCTCCCAGTGTATAATATTAAACATTTTACTGACTGTCTCCCGGTGTATAATATTAAACATTTCAGTGACTGTCTCCCCGGTGTATAATATTAAATATTTCAGTGACTGTCTCCCGGTGTATAATATTAAACATATCAGTGACTGTCTCCCGGTGTATAATATTAAACATTTTAGTGACTGTCTCCCGGTGTATAATATTATACATTTTAGTGATTGTCTCCCGGTGTATAATATTAAATATTTCAGTGACTGTCTCCCGGTGTATAATATTAAACATGTCAGTGGCTGTCTCCCCGGTGTATAATATTAAA
>NW_025134873.1:0-1176 GCF_004010195.1 Chiloscyllium plagiosum
CTACGTCTGTCTTTCGAGAGAAAACACAGTTACTGTTTCGACTCCAAAAAGTCTTCTTCAGAAGTCTGCGCAATGAACTCGAAATAGTTCAGACCGAAAATGAAAACAGAAGCCAAAATGCCGCGAATACACCACCCGCAAGCGCATCAAGTCCTACTCGAATATCCCAGATTACTCCCATCAACATCAGGGGAGAACGGAACAAAGCTCACTCTGCAGTTGTCAACCTGCTATGACGTAGTTTGTGAAGTCAGAAATCTGATTGGGTAAAAAGCGGGATGAAAGCGGGATGTAGGAAGTCTGAAAAAAAGCAAGTGCGTGCTTTGCTTTGAAGAAGGTTGGCAGTGATGGAAATGGAAATTAACGACAGGGAGGGGGCTTAATTAATACTCAGCATCGTTGCAACACACAGGGACGCAATTCTTTTTGCCAGATTTCTGTTCTGCCATTTTATAATAACGACTGCTGTCGGGTTTGGTTTCCATTCCAGGCTTAGGTGACAGCCTGATGGAAGTTTGCACATTCGCCCAATTTCTTTGTGGTTGCTCTGGTTTGCTGCCACATTCTAAACATTTGCAGGTTATTTGGAATCGCCATTGAATGCACACGGTTACAGAGACAGTGATGTCTCTGTAATAGGAGTGTCTGGATAGGAAGTACTTCAGAGGATTTTTCGGAACTTAAATAGACAGAGTGGGGTTAGTCTGCTGTTTCCTGGGTGAGCTACATGGACAGAGAGGGGTCAGGGTATTCTTCCCTGAGGGAGATATATTGACAGAGTTGGGTTAGTTGCTCTTACCTGTGTCAGTCACGCAGATACAGTAGGGTCAGTCTGCCCTTCCCTGGGCGAATTTCTTTCACAGAGTGGTGACAGTCTGCTCTTCCCTGCCTGAGTGAAATAGAAAGAGCGGGGTCAGTATTCTCTTCCTTCGATAATTTATGTTGACAATCTGGGTTCCGTCTGCTCTTCCCTGGCGAGTTACATTGGTAGAGTGGGGTTATTGTTCATTCATTGGGTGAGTGTCATAGACAGAATGGGATCAGTCTGCTCTTCCCTGGGGGAATTACATTTATAGAGTGGGGTCAGACTGTTCTTCAGAGAATGACTTATATTGACAGTGTGGGATCAGTCTGCTGAGTTAGACTGAGAGTGTGGGGTCAGTCTGCCCTTCCCTG
>NW_025134874.1:0-1176 GCF_004010195.1 Chiloscyllium plagiosum
AATAACTTGTCAGATGCAGTTTCATGTCGGCATAATGAGGTCGGACAAGTCAAAACAAAGAACACTATTAAAACCGAGAGAAAGTAGAAGAAACGTGTGAGACAGAGGAATCTCATGCCTGACACAAACATGTTCAGTATCATATTCTTTCCCTAACAAAAAGGATGGCTTCCTTTCCGAATGCTCACAATGAAAGAGATGGTTTCCAAGGAAAGTAAAAAACCCTGAAACAAATCGCCTAATCGAAAACAAAGGAAAGAATTGAGTCGTTCCAATGGACAACTTTGATGTTTATGGCTCTCTAAAATTTGTTTATAATGAAGCTGGAAGTGGGAATTGGGGGAGCTGGGGACTGAAATTCAGGTCACCTATGATTACTGTCATCCTTCGTGTGTTTTCCTCATTTTATTGTCTGTTTTATTTCGCATTGTGGTTACTGTGAACCACACCGCTTGTAAACCACACCGCAGGTGACTTGTTTCCCAGACAGTTCTTCAACACGACTCGTAAGAATTCAACATTCTTTTCTCCTGAATCTAGATAATCTCTAAACACTGTGCAAATATCGCCAGAACCTCGACATTTTCCACGCCTGTCTGCCTTCTTGCAAGATCAATTGATTCATCACTGTGCTCCTGTTGCGCAAATCAAGAACAACCCAAACCGCATCAATTGCATCGAGGCTGCGAACGCAGATAACTGCAGCCGCTCCCCAGAGTCCGGGCAACTGTGTGATCACAGAAGCACATATTGAACAGTCAGGAAACTCAAAATAATTACAATGCCAGAGGCCGTGCCAGGAACGGCACCTGAGAAACAACAGAAACACTCTTTTGAGCTACGGACCTGGTTATATTTCTCAATCAGCAATCGAAGTTTACATTGGTTATATTATCTGATCCCTCACTCAAGGAACCAACAATTGCTGCAAATGGAGGAGAAAATGAGGACATTAGATACTGGACATCAGAGTCGAGAGTGCGGTTCTGGAAAACACAGCAGGTCAGAAAGCATCTGAGGAGCAGGAGAATCGATGTTTTGGGCATGTGCCTGATGACTTGCTCATGCCAGAAACGTCCATTCGCCTGCTTCTTGGATGCTGCCTAACCTGCTGTACTTTTCCAGCAACACCGTCTCCATTTCTGCAGACTGTCATGCAATCCAAGCTTCCAGTCG
>NW_025134875.1:0-1176 GCF_004010195.1 Chiloscyllium plagiosum
ACGCATTGAGGGAGAACTATCTGAGGTACTCAGGGAGCACGATCTGAGATATTGAGGGAGCACTATCAGATGTACTGTGGAAACGCTATCTGAGGTACTGAGGGAGAACTATCTGAGGTACTGAGGGAGAAGTACCTGAATACTGAGAGAGCACCTTCTGCGGTATTAAGGGAGTACTATCTGAGGAACTCAGGGAGAACTACGTGAGGTACTGATGAAGCACTATCTGACGTATTGAGGGAGCACTTTCTGAGGTATTTAGGGAACACTATCTGAGGAACTGAGAGAGAACTATCTGAGGTACTGAGAAAGCACTATCTGTTGTACTGTGGAAGCAAAATCTGAGGTATTGAGGGACCACTTTCGGAAGTATTGAGGGAGCAATTTCTGAGGTACTGAGGGAGCACTTGCTCAGGTAATGAGGAAGCACAATCTGAGGTATTGAGGGAGCACTTTCTGAGGTACTGAGGGGGCAATTTCTGAGGTACTGAGGGAGCACTGTCTGAGGTATTGAGGGAGTACTAACTGAGGTATTGAGGGAGCACTTTCTGGGTTTTGAGGAAGCACTATCTGAGGTACTGAGGGAGCACTATCTGAGGTGTTAAGGGAGTACGAACTGAGGTACTAAGGGTGCACTTTCTGAGGTATTGAGGGAGTACTTGCTGAGGTACTGAGAGAGCAATTTTTGAGATATTGAGGGAGCACTTTCTGAGGTGTTGAGGGAACACTTTCTGAGTTATTGAGGGAGCACTATCTGATGTACTGAGGAAGCCCTATCTGTGGCATTGAGGGATAACTATCTGAGGGACTGAGGGAGTAGTATCTGAGTTATTGAGGGAGCACTATCAGATGTACTGTGGAAACACTATCTGAGGTGCTGAGGGAGAACTATCTGAGGTTCTGAGGGAGAACTATCTGAGGAATTGAGAGCACATTATCTGATGTACTGAGGGAGTAATATCTGAGCTATTGAGGGAGCACATTCTAAGGTATTGTGGGAGCACATGCTGAGGTATTGTGGGAGCACTTTCTGAGGTATTGAGGCAGAACTATCTGAGATATTGAGGGAGAACGATCTGACATATTGAGGGAGCACTTTCTGAGGTATGGAGGGAGCAATTTCTGAGGTATTGAGGGAGCACGTTCAGAGGCATTGATTTAGCACTTTCTGAGGTA
>NW_025134876.1:0-1176 GCF_004010195.1 Chiloscyllium plagiosum
TGCAGACCTTGACACGATGCGCATGGCTGCAAATTCCAAATCATCCATATAAATTGTAAATAATTGAGGTCCCAGTACCTGAGGAACATAGTTGATGGTCAATACAATAGCACTCATTTATCCATACCCTGCGCTTCCATTTGTGCAAACAATCCTCAATCCATGCTCATACGTTACCCTTAACAGCATGCATCCGTTTGCTGTCAGCCCCTGAATGGCACCTTGTCGAGTGCATTTTGAAAATCTAAGCACACCAATTCACTGGGTCCCCTTGTACACCATGCTCGTAATGCCATCAGAGAATTCGAAAAATTTTGCAGGAATGACCTGCTCTTCATTAACCCATGCTGCGTCTGTCAACTATCTGTCGAGATGCCCCGCTATTTTTTCCAAGATTATAGACTCAAAAAATTTCTGCACTACCGAGGTTAAACAAACTGGTCTATCATGTTGGAGAATGGGTCTAGGTGGGTTAGACTTCGGCGGTCGGTGTGGACTTGTTGGGCCGAAGGGCCTGTTTCGACACTGTAAGTAATCTGATCTAATTCCTCATATTTTGTCTACCTCCCTTTTTAAAGAGTGACGTCATATTTCTGTTTTCCAATTTGCTGGGACTGCCACAGAGACCAACGAATTTTGGAAAAATACCGCAAGCCCACTTCTTTTTAACATACCATTGCGTTTCGCACCCTGCGATGCATTCCATCAGCGCCTGGAGAGTTAACATCCTTTGCAATATTAGCTTCGACAATCCAACACTAGCTCTTTTGTTATAATGACTGTTCCCAGGACGGCACCAACCGGCATCTCTTTGTCAATTACCGGCATGTTATTAATATCCTCCACTGTGAAGACCAAAGCAAATGCCTGTTTAATGTCACGGCTATTTCCGCATATCCCATAAGTAAATGCCCCTTCTTATCCACGAGAGGGTCAACGTTCACATTTGCCTCTCTTGTTCATTTTATATTTTAATAGAAGCTATTTATATCCGTCTTTATATTCTGTGATATGTTTTAATGCCATGTTCTTTCTCACACTTTTCTGTATTAAATTCCATTTGCCAACCCTCAGCCCAGCTCTGCAGCATACCTGTGTCCCTATGTAACCTACAATATCTTTCAGCACTATGCACAACTGTATCGAATTTAGTGTCGTCCGCAAATTTACTAACCC
>NW_025134877.1:0-1176 GCF_004010195.1 Chiloscyllium plagiosum
ACTGACTGGATTTACTACATGCACTGACTGTGGATTCACATCAGGCAGAGTTTGTAGATTCACATCAGTCAGAGATTGTAGATTAACTACAGGCACTGACTGTGGATTCACTACAGTTACTGACTGTGGATTAACTACAGGCACTGACTGCGGATTCACTACAGGGACTGACTGTGGATTCACTACAGGCACTGACTGTGGGTTCACTACAGAAACTGACTGTGGGTTCACTAACGACACTGACTGTGGATTCACTATAATAACTGACCGTGAATTCACTACAGGCACTCAGTGTGGATTAACTACAGGCACTGATTGCAGATTAACTACAGGCACTGACTGTGGATTCACTACAGACACTGATTGCAGATTAACTACAGGCACTGACTGTGGATTCACACCAGGCACTGATTGTAGATTAATTACAGGCACTGACTGTGGACTCACTACAGGCACTGACTGTGGATTCACATCAGGCAATGATTGTAGATTAACTACAGGCACTGACTGTGGATTCACTACAGGTACTGACTGTGGATTAACTACATGCACTGACTGTGGATTCACTAAGACACTGACTGCGGATTCACTACAGGCACTGATTGTAGATTAACTACAGGCACTGACTGCGGATTCACATCAGGCACTGACTTTGGGTTAACCCCAGGCACTGACTGCGGTTTCACTACAATAACTGACCGTGGATTCACTACAGGCACTGATTGAAGATTAACTACAGGCACTGACTGCGGATTCACAAGTGACACTGACTGTGGATTCACTACAGGCACTGATTGTAGATTAACTACAGGTACTGATTTAGATTCACTACAGACAATGACTGTGGATTCACTACAGGCACTGACTACGGATTCACTACAATAGCTGACCGTGGATTCACTGCAGGCACTGACTGTGGATTCACACCAGGCACTGATTGTAGATTAACTACAGGCACTGACTGTGGATTCACTACTGGCACTGACTGTGGATACACAAGTGACACTGACTGTGGATTCACGTCAGGCACAGATTGCAGATTAACTACAGGCACTGACTGTGGATTCACTAAAGGTACTGACTGTGGATTCACATCAGGCACTGATTGTAGATTAACTACAGGCACTGACTGTGGATACACTAATGGCACTGACTGCGGATTCACAAGTGACACTG
>NW_025134878.1:0-1176 GCF_004010195.1 Chiloscyllium plagiosum
GACCCCTGCTCTCCACTCTTACACAGCCGTAGACCCCTGCACTCCATTCTCACACACACAGAGACCCCTGCTCTCCACTCTCACACACACACAGACCCCTGCTCTCCACTCACACACACTTTGACACCTGCAGCCCACTCACACAAACACACACAGACCCCTGCTCTCCACTCTCACACACACAGACCCCTGCTCTCCACTCACACACACACAGACCCCTGCTCTCCACTCACACACACACAGTCCCCTGCTCTCTACACACACAGACCCATGCTCTCCACTCACACACACTTTGACATCTGCAGCCCACTCACACACACACACACAGACCCCTGCTCTCTACACACACAGACCCCTGCTCTACACTCACAAACACACATGCACACAGATCCCTGCTCTCTACCCTCACACACACACACACAGAACCCTGCTCTCCACTCACACACACAGACCCCTGCTCTCCACTCTCTCTCACACATACAGAGACCCCTGCTCTCCACTCTCACATGCACAGATCCCTGCTCTCCACTCACAAACACTTTTACACCTGCAGCCCACTCACATACACAGAGATCCCTGCTCTCTACTCACACACACACACACAGACCCCTGCTCTCCACTCTCACACACACACAGATCCCTGCTCTCCACTCTCTCCCTCACACACACACAGACCCCTGCTCTCCACTCTCACACACACACCCACACAGACCCCTGCTCTCCACTCTCACACACACACCCACACTGACCCGTGCTCTCCACTCTCACACGCACAGAACCCTGCTCTCCACTCTCACACACCCGTAGACCCCTGCTCTCCACTCTCACACACACGCAGACCCCTGCTCTCCACTTCCACACACACACAAACCCCTGCTCTCCACTCACACACACATTGACACCTGCAGCCCACTCACACACACACACAGACCCCTGCTCTCCACTTGCACACACACACACAAACCCCTGCTCTCAACTCACACACATTGACACCTGCAGCCCACTCACACCCACACTGACCCCTGCTCTCCACTCTCACACACACACAGATCCCTGCTCTCTACACAATCAGAGACCCCTGCTCTCCACTCACACACACTTTGACACCAGCAGCTCACTCACACACACACAAACCCCTGCTCTCTACTCACACACACACAGACCCGTGCTCTCCAC
>NW_025134879.1:0-1176 GCF_004010195.1 Chiloscyllium plagiosum
ACTCCTTTTCCATTATCACTGTGGTCAGTGTGACTGTCCCAGTTTATGTGAATATTGAAGTATCCCAAAATTATCACACTGCCTTTGTTAAAAATTCCAATGACTTCCTGTTTGTTGCAGTGATGAGCAATTAAATATTGTTTAGTGGTTAAAAACTGTTCTGCTGTTTTTGTCCTTGACAAGCAATAGCCATTTTTACATTCATACTGACTCTACTTCATGATCTGGGAGCACGTGTTTGCTCTGTAATGCTTTTGTTATTCATTATTGTTAGCGTTGCCCATTTTGCCTGAGTTTGCACAAGGTTGTGAACCATTGAATATTTATGTTCCACCTTTTGTTCGTCCTGTAACCACGTCTCCCTGCTGTCTAAATCTCTTTCCTGTCTGTGTCACAAATCCATCTACCTTACTGATGAGACTTCGTCCATTCCAAACCAAATTACTCCTTCCCACAGTTTCCAGTTACAAACCGATTCATTGATGTACAGTTTTAGTTAAACTTTGTCCCATCTTGTTCATTTTTGCTTGTCTTCAGACGCATTCCCAAGCTGTTCCAATTCGTCACCTTTTCTCTTTGGATTTGGAAAGCTCCTTTCACCTGAACCCTATCCCTGCATCCTCTCTATCAGTTTAAAGCCCTGTCCATAAACCTACCGACATGATTGGCCAGGACACTTATCCAGCACAGTCCCAGTGGATCCATCCGAATTGATTATTTTCAAAATCAGGTATGGGATGTGGGTGACTCAGGATGACCTACCCTTCTTGCCCAGCCCGAACTGCCCTTGACCTGAGTAACTTGCTCAGCGATTTCAGAGGGTAATTGAGAGATAAACGTTTTGCTATGGTTATGTCGTGCAGACCACCTGAGGATGGGCAGATGTCCTGATCTAAAGGACAAGTGGTTGTGTTTCTTTGTCAATAAGCAATGGCCTCATACTTATTTATGGATTGTTAATTACTATTCTTTAAAAATTAATGATTTCAAGTTCCATCATTTCTGATGGTGGGAATGAAACTTGTCTCCCTTGAACATTAGCTGAGGTATCGGATACATGCTCTAGCAATCAGACCACTCGGGCATCACTTCGCCTGCTCCCAGGGTGCTCATTCGTGAACACTGAAACCAGTGCATCATGAAGCTAAACCAATTCTTCCAACCTGACACCTTCTA
>NW_025134880.1:0-1176 GCF_004010195.1 Chiloscyllium plagiosum
CATCGGGAGACTATGGGTCCAATTTGTCTGGATGTTTGGGGCTATGACCTGCACCTCTCTTAGCGATGGGAAAATGGACCCTATTCTTTGTCTCCCATGTCTCAGAAAGAAGGAGGGACACCTGGGATTGGACCCCTCAGACACCTCCCGTAATGAGGCTTGGGCCCTCTGCTAAATAATCGCTGAATAGGAAATAGACTGAACGGGTTTCCACATTGTGGTACAGAGGCTCAGGGATCACAGGCGATTGGTGGGGTTTCCTCGAGAACGGGTGCACAGTCATGAGATACCGAGCACAAAGAGTTTGGACAGTGATATCCCAGGAAGCACACCAGGGAGAATTCCTAAGAAACAAAATTTGAAGAGAGCTGAGACCAGGAGGGAAGGCTCCCCCACCCCACCCCCACCCAGCTTGTCCCACACACACCAGGCTCTCGCAATGGACAAGTCATTAAACTCACAGGGAATTCCTTGTTCACTACCATTTACCACAAACTGACACTAATCATAATGAATGCATCAGGGATACAGGAACCAGTAAAATGATTATGTTCCCACCTGACCAACAGGATAAGGGTTGAGGAACAAGGAAATATGAGGGAAAACCCATAACAGCAACTAGCAGATGAAAGAAAAGAGAACTCCTTCATGATTTAGCAACAGTATACGAGTCCACTCCAAGGGCAGGAGTGTTACCGGTCAGTACGTTGACTTGGCTGCAGAGGAGACCATGGGACAACTAGTGGAGAATCAGGCTAACCATCACTTAGTGACCAGACTGGAGGGTCATGCCAACACGATTAACCAGATCATCCAGGGCCCAAGCAGAGATGACGTAGAGCAGTAAAACCGCAACCTGCGCAGTATCTACAGTAACGGGATGATGGAACAGCTGAAGGAGGAGCTCAGGCAGACCAGCCAAGGGAAAGTCCCATCCCGGGTTAGTGACAAACAGCGTAAATACTTGTTCCAGGAGAAGACCCACACGAACATCTCTCACTGTGAGTGATAGCAGCTCACCATAGGCTGTGTTAATAACAGCTGTAAGGGCACTCTCAGTGGGTCACTGGGCTTGGTGCTAGGGACTTCAATTAACCCGAGTGACAATGTTAGGATGAAGTCCAAATTATCGGAATTGTACAAAAAAACGGTATTTGTTTGTGTTACCATGATTCC
>NW_025134881.1:0-1176 GCF_004010195.1 Chiloscyllium plagiosum
TAGGTATTTGAGTAATAAAAGGATGGCTAGGTTGAGGATAGGGCCAGTCAAAGAAAGAATGGAGAAGTTTTGTGCGTCCACTTTGGAGACTGGAGAAGTGCAAAACGAATATTCCCCAAATGTTTTCACTCAGGAAAAAGGAGAATATTGTAGTGGAGAAAAGTGTGATGTGGGATATTAGACTAAAAATGATTGAGTTGATTAAGGAGCAGGTGTTATCAATTCTAGCAGTAGTGGAAGTAGACAAGTCCCCTGGGCAAGATGGGATTGATCTGAGGATTCTGAGAGAAGCTATACACTTTAGTGTTGCACTTTGAGCAGTCATTGTTTATATTTTTAGTACGAGATTAATGGAGAATTGCTAACATTGTGCTCTTGTTCAAAAAGACAGTAGAGATGACCCAGGTAATTATATACCAGCGAGCCTTACAACTGTTTTAGGAAAAAAAAAGTTGGAAAGGATTGTAAGAGGCGGAATTTATAATCATCTTGCAAGCAATAAGTTGATTGCAGATAATCAACATGGTATTTGGCAAGGGTAAGTCATTTCTCACAAAACGCACGGAGAATTTGGAGAATGTGACGAAAAATGTGGTTGGGGGTAGAGCAGTTGAAGTAGTGTACATGGACTTCAGTAAAGCTTTTGGTAACGTTCAACATTGTAGGCTGTTGCAGTAAATGCAGGATTCGCTTTTGGGACCACTGATGTTTGTCATTTCTGTAATGACTTTCACGCAAGCATAAGTGGATGGGTTAGAAAGATTGCAGATGACGGTAAATTCAGTGGAGTAGTGAACAGTGTGGAAGATGTTTGCAAGTTGCAGGGGAACTTGGATAAACTGTAGAATTGGTCTAAGAGGTGCAATTCAAGTTCAATGCAGCTAAATTTAAGGTGATTCACTTTGGGAAAACTAAGAAGAAGGCTGAAAACTGGATGAATGGAAATATTCTTGGGAGTCTGAATGGGTACAGTGATCTTGAAGTCCATGTACATAGATTCCTGACAGTTGCAACCCAGGTTGATAGTACTATTAAGATGGCATATATTGTGTTCGGTTTTATTACTAGAGGGATTGATTTCCAGAGCCATAATGTCGTGCTACAACTATACAAAACGCTAGTGCAGCTGCACTTGTAACATTTTGTACAATTCTGTTCGCCCCATTACCAGAAGGA
>NW_025134882.1:0-1176 GCF_004010195.1 Chiloscyllium plagiosum
CAGGCATTTCTCACTTACAATAACATCAGGCCATTATCAATGACAATAACATCAGACATACATCACTGAAAATAACATCAGGCATATCTCACTGACAATGAGGTCAGCCATATCTCAGTGACAATAAGATCAGGCATATCTCGCTTACAATAACATTAGGCATATCTCAATGACAATAATATCAGCTGTAACTCACTGACAATAACATCAGGAGTATCTCACTGACAAGAACATCAGTCATATCTCACTGGCAATAACATCAGACACACCTCACTGACAATAATATCAGGCATACCTCACTGACAAGAACATCAGACATATCTCACTGACAATAACATCAGGCATACGTCACTGACAATAACATCAGACATATTTCACTGACAATACGATCAGGCGTATCTCATTGACAATAATATCAGGCGTATCTCATTGACAATAACATCAGGCATATCTCACTGACAGTAACGATCAGGCGTATCTCATTGACAATAATATCAGGCATAACTCAGTCACAATGACGTCAAGCAAATCTCACTGAAAATAACATCAGACATCTGTCACTGTCAATAACGTCAACCATATCTCACTGACAATGTCATCAGGCATACTTCACTGACAATAACATCAGGCATACCTCATTGACAATGAGATCAGCCATATCTCAGTGACAATAAGATCAGGCATATCTCACTAACAATACCATTAGGCATAGCTCACTGACAATAATATCAGCTGTAACTCACTGACAATAACATCAGGTGTATCTCACTGACAAGAACATCAGGCATATCTCGCAGACAATGAGATCAGCCATATCTCAGTGACAATAAGATCAGGCATATCTCACTAACAATACCATTAGGCATATCTCACTGACAATAATATCAGCTGTAACTCACTGACAATAACATCAGGTGTATCTCACTGACAAGAACATCAGGCATATCTCGCAGACAATGAGATCAGGCATATCTCAGTGACAATAAGATCAGGCATATCTCACTAACAATACCATTAGGCATATCTCACTGACAATAATATCAGCTGTAACTCACTGACAATAACATCAGGTGTATCTCACTGACAAGAACATCAGGCATATCTCGCAGACAATGAGATCAGGCATATCTCACTGACAATACTATTAGGCATATCTCACTGACAATAATATCAGCT
>NW_025134883.1:0-1176 GCF_004010195.1 Chiloscyllium plagiosum
GTCAGTGAGACAGCCCCACTCTGGGTCAGTGAGACACCCCCACTCTGTGTCAGTAAGACACCCCCACTCTGGGTCAGTGAGTCACCCCCACTCCGCGTCAGTGAGACATCCCCACTCTGGGTCAGTGAGACACACAGACTCCGGGTCAGTGAGACACCCCACTCTGGGTCAGTGAGACACCCCCACTCTTGGTCAGTGAGACACCCCCACTCTTGGTCAGTGAGACAACCCCACTCTTGGTCAGTGAGACACCCCCACACTTGGTCAGTGAGACAACCCCACTCTGGGTCAGTGAGTGACCCTCACTCTGTGTCATTGAGACACCCCCACTCCGAGTCAGTGAGACAGCCCCACTCTGGGTCAGTGAGACACACAGACACCGGGTCAGTGAGACACCCCCACTCTGTGTCATTGAGACACCCCCACTCCGAGTCAGTGAGTCACCCCCACTCCACGTCAGTGAGACACCCCTACTCTGGGTCAATGAAACACCCCCCACTCTGCGTCAGTGAGTTAACCCCAGTCCGGGTCAGTGAGAGTCCTCCACTCCGCGTCAGTGAGTCACCCCCACTCTGGGTCAGTGAGACACCCCCACTCTGGGTCAGTGAGACACCCCACTCTGGGTCAGTGAGATACCCCCACTTTTGGTCAGTGAGACACATAGACTCCGGGTCAGTGAGACACCCCCACTCTGGGTCCGTGAGACACCCAGACTCCGGGTCAGTGAGACACCCCCACTCTGGGTCAGTGAGACACCCCCACTCTGGGTCAGTGAGACAACTCCACTCCGAGTCAGTGAGACCTCCCCAGTCTGGGTCAGTGAGACACCCCTACTCTGGGCCAATGAGACACCACCACTCTGGGTCAGTGACCCCCCCGCCCCACTCTGGGTCAGTTAGACACTCCCACTCTGTGTCAGTGAGACACCCCCACTCTGGGTCAATGAGACACCCCCACTCTGGGTCAGTGAGTCACCCCTACTCTGGGTCAGTGAGTCACCCCCACTCTGGGTCAGTGAGTCACGCCTACTCTGGGTCAGTGAGTCACCACCACTCTGGGTCAGTGAGACACCCAGACTCCGGGTCAGTGAGACACCCCCACTCTGGGTCAGTGAGACACCCCCACTCTGGGCCAAAGAGACACCCCCATTCCGGGTCAGTGAGACACCCCCACTCT
>NW_025134884.1:0-1176 GCF_004010195.1 Chiloscyllium plagiosum
TCAAGTTGATTTTGTGGCCTGTATGCAGGCCTGGTAATCGCAAAATGGTGAGTCATTAAAAGGGCGTCTCTCTCTCTCTCTCTCTCTCTCTCTCATCACAAGCCTTTCTTTGAGCAGAACAAAGAGAACCAAGCAGAAATCAAGCCTCTGATATGGTTCGGGATGTCTATGGAGATGTGCATCACTCTCGGTGAGTATTTCAATGAGATTGAATGCACCCAAAATCGGGGATGACCACCTACCTGAATGGAAGTGAGCTGTAGAATACAGGAAACAAACGAAGGGAGCTATCTTTACTTCTGGTCTTCTCTCACAGGATGTATGCAGCCGTGGTCAGGGCAGCATGTTATGCTGATCTTGAACGGAGTGGCTGGTTCAGCTGTTCCACAGGACAGTAAAGAGTAAAACACATTGCTGTGGGTTTGTAGTGTTACAACATAGGATAAATTCTCCTGCTTAATTAAAACTAGCAACAGAGAAAAGATTTAGCCAATGCAGTAATCTGTGATAATTCTAAGAGTCCAAATATATTTAAAGTAAAAATTAACAACTTTATTTCTTAATGTATAACAGAATAATAAACGAACGACCATTTACAACTTCTTCCTCTAACCTGTCTTTGACCTTCCCCCTCCACAATACTAGTCAGATAAGACTGCTAATTAAGATTTACAAAACAAAACTTCTAATCTCAAAACCAGGAAGCTTTCGGTTCTTCTCCATATTCCTGTCTTCTTTTCTTCTTGTGGATCCTGCTTCACTAGTTATTCATCAATGAAAGTACCTTTAGGAGAGCTATTCTTCAGGCAGTCTTTGCCTGCTGGCAGCTTGACAGTTCTCCTCTGAACTCTTCAATTTTCCACAGTCTTGTACCCCAAACCGTCGGCTTTTAAGATTGTCAATATATTAAATTCAAACTTGATTGGAGGTGGGTACTTTCGGGTATAATTTAAACTGTTTGGCTGAATATATGTTTGTCTCGAGACAATGAGCTAAACGAGTTGTTCGACCAAATGTTACATTACATCTATTTTTCTGAACACTTGGTGCTGTCAGGTGGTTATTGCTGGCTTTTAATTCTCCTCAAGTTACAGTACACCCACATGTTCATCACCGAAGTCACACGGAAACCTCACTAGGGAGGCATGACACACATTGACTTCTCAAAAGAACTTG
>NW_025134885.1:0-1176 GCF_004010195.1 Chiloscyllium plagiosum
ATTTTCAATCAGTCAAGTGCCGTATGAAGTCAGCGCGATCAAACAGTAATTGATTTGCAATAATCTGTTTGCAACTCCTGATCTCATCACAGCCTTGGACTGAACAAGGACAAGAGCTGAGCTCCAGAGGTGAGGTGACAGTGACAGCACTTGACATCAGGGCAGCATTTGACAGAGTGTGATGTAAGGAGGTCTAGCAAAACTGGAGTCATAAGGCAATCAACAAAAAATCTAGATCGAAGGAAGAAGATACTTGCAATGAAGGTAGGACTGCAAAGGGATCAATCAAATGAGGCCGAGTTAAACAAGTTGCTCTCCATTGATAGGAGGAGGAAACTGGGTCCATTATCTCTGGAATTTAGAGTAAGAGGTGAAGTCATTGAGACAGACAAAAACCTGAAGGAGTCTGACAAAGTAGGCAGATGTTTCCCCTGGCTGAGGAATCTAGAATACAGGAGTACAGCATAAGGATAAGGGACTAATCGTTTCAGACTAAGAAGGAAAAATACATTTACTCAAAAGGGATAAATGTTTTTCTAATTCTCTACCTGAGAGATTGTGAATGCCCTAGAGTGTGTCTTCAAGGTTGACCTACTGATTTTTGATCTCCGAGTTGAAGATGGGAGAGTGGAAAAGTGGAGTAGAAGCACATGACTTCACTGAATGGGTCAGGTGTTTTTTTTTGGGCACAGGGTTCAGGGAATAGACCTAGGATATATAACCTGCCAAAGGTCAGTGAGACATTTAGAAACAATAAAAAGGACTAAAATAATTAGTGCTTCTGGCTAACTAATGAAAACTAGCACCAATTTTTATTCAATTCGTTAATGGATATAATTGGTGAGGATAGTATGGCTGATGCATATTTGGACAGTCAAAAAGCATTTCCCGAAGTGTGCAATATATTACATAGATGGTCACAACTATATTTGGTGGCAAAATAGGTTTAAAAAGAACAAAACTTCAGGGAGGTCCCAGAGAAATTCAGATTGCCATCAGAAAAAAAAAGAATTCAGTTGTGTGGACAGGCCAGACAATTTGGGGAGATCTAGAAAACCTCATCATTCCACACTTTGATGCCAAGTCCCCAGTTTTTTTTTTGAAAAACTCTCAACCTTGCTCACACGCTCATGCATGTCCTCAGTCTGCTGCAGTGTTCAATGAAACTCAATGCAA
>NW_025134886.1:0-1176 GCF_004010195.1 Chiloscyllium plagiosum
GGACACTCACTGGCCCACGCAAGACACTCATGATCCACGCCGGACACTCAATGACCCACGCAGGACACTCATGACCCACGCAGGACACTCAATGACGCACGCAGGACACTCAATGACCCACGCAGGACATTCAAAGACCCACGCAGGACTCTCAATGACACACGCAGGACACTCAAAGACCCATACGGGACACTCAATGACCCACGCAGGACACTCAATGACCCACACAGGACACGCATGACCCATGCAGGACACTCAATGACCACGCAGGACACTCAATGACACACGCAGGACACTCAATGACCCACACAGGACACTCACTGGCCCACGCAAGACACTCATGATCCACGCCGGACACTCAATGACCCACGCAGGACACTCATGACCGACGCAGGACACTCAATGACCCACGAAGGACACTCGTGACCCACGCAGGACACTGAATCACCCAAGCTGGACACCCATGACCCACGCAGGACACTCAATGACGCGCGCAGGACACTCAATGACCCACGCAGGACACTCATGATCCACACAGGACACTCAATGACCCACGCAGAACACCAAATGACACTCGCAGGACACTCAATGACCCACACAGGACACTCAATGGCCCACGCAGGACACTCATGACCCACGCAGGACACCCCAATGTCCCACGCAGGACACTCAATGACCCACGTAGGACACTCAATGACCCACACAGGACACTCAGGACCTACGCAGGACACTCATGACCCATGCCGGACACACAATGACCCACGCAGGACACTCATGACCCATGCAGGACACTCATGACCCAAACAGGAAACTCAATGACCCATGAAGGACACTCAATGACCCACGCAGGACACTCAGTGACCCACGCAGGACACTCAATGACCTACACAGGACACTCAATGACCCACGGAGGACAGTCAATGACCCACACAGGACCCTCAATGATCCACACAGGACACTCAGGACCCACGCAGGACACTCATGACACATGCCGGACACTCAATGACCCACGCAGGACACTCATGATCCACGCAGGACACTCAATGACGCGCGCAGGACACTCAATGACCCACGCAGGATACTCAAAGACGCACGCAGGACTCTCAATGACCCACGCAGGACACTCAATGACCCACACGGGTGACTCAATGACCCACACAGGACACTCATGACCCA
>NW_025134887.1:0-1176 GCF_004010195.1 Chiloscyllium plagiosum
GGATGGCAAAAAGGGGACATGAGATAGCTTTGGCAAATAAAGTTAAGGAGAATCCAACGGGATTCTACAAATACATTAAGGACAAAAGGGTGACTAGGGAATCAAGGGCTCCTTAAAGATCAGCAAGGCTTCCTCTGTATGGAACTGCAGGAGATGAGGGAGAATCTAAAAGAGTATTTTGCATCAATGTTTACAAGGTGAAGTGTATAGAAGATAGAGAACAGGGAGGAATACATTGTGGCATCTTGAAAAATGTCCATATTACAGAGGAAGAGGTGCCACATGTCTTAAAAGGTAGATAAATCCCTGGGACCAGATCAGATGTACTCTAGAACTCAAAGGGAAGCTAGGGAAGTGATTGTTGGGCTCCTTGCTGAGATATTTAGATCATCGGTAGCCATGGGTGAGGTGTTGGAAGATTGGAGGTTGGCTAACATAGTGTCACTATTTAAGAAAGTGGTAAGGAAAAGCCAGGGAACAATAGACCTGACTTTGGTAGTGGGCAAGATGTTGGAGGCAATCCTGTGAGATAGGATTTACATGTGTTTGGAAAGGCAAGGACTGACTGGGGATAGTCAACATGGCTTTGTGCATGGGAAATAGTGTCTCACTAACATGATTGAGCATTTTAAAGAATTACTAAAGAGAATTGATGAGGGCAGAGTGGTAGGCATGGACTTCAGTAAGGCATTCAACAAGGTTTCTCATGGTAGACTGGTTACCAAGGTTAGATCACATGGAATAGAGAGAGAACTAGCCATTTGGATACAGAACTGGCTCGAAGGTAGAAGACAGATGTTGGTGTTGGATGGTTGTTTTTCACACTGGAGTCCTGTGACCAGTGGTGTGCCATAAGGATCGGTGCTGGGTCCACTACTTTTTGTCATTTATATAAATAATTTGGGTGTCAACATAGGAGGTATAGTTTGTTTGCAGATAAAACCAAAATTGGAGGTATAGTGGACAGCAAAGAAAGTTTCCTCAGAATACAACAGGATCTTGATCAGATGGGCCAATGGACCGAGAGACAGATGGAGTTTATTTTAGATAAATTTGAGGTGCTACTTTTTGGAAAGGCACATCAAGGCAGGACTTTTACACTTAATGGTGAGGTCTTAGGGATTGTTGCTGAACAAAGAGACCTTGGAGTGCAGGTTCATAGTTCCTTCAAAGTGG
>NW_025134888.1:0-1176 GCF_004010195.1 Chiloscyllium plagiosum
ATAGAACCTCAGACTGTGACAGGAATTGAACCACTGTCAGTGACAGGGAGTGATCCTCTGGCAGTGTCAGGGATTGAGCCTCAATCAGTAACAGGGATTGAATCTCAGTCAGTGACAGGGATTGAACCTCAGTCAGTGACAAATATTGGATATCAGTCAGTGACAGGGATTGAATCTCATTCAGTGACAGGGATTCAATCTCAGTCAGTGACAGGGTTTGAATCACAGACAGTGACAGGAATTGAATTTCAGTCAGTGACAGGAATTGAATCTCAGTCAGTGACAGGGAATGAGCCTCAGTCAGTGACAAGGATTGAGCCTCATTCAGTGACAGGGATTGAATCTCAGTCAATGTCAGGGATTGAGCCTCAATCAGTGACAGGAATTGAATCTTAGTCAGTGACAGGGATTGAACCTCAGTCAGTGACAAATATTGGATATCAGTCAGTGACAGGGATTGAATCTCATTCAGTGACAGGGATTCAATCTCAGTCAGTGACAGGGTTTGTATCACAGACATTGACAGGAATTGAATTTCAGTCAGTGACAGGGAGTGAGCCTCAGTCAGTGACAAGGATTGAGCCTCATTCAGTGACAGGGATTGAACCTCAGTTAGTGACAGCGATTGAATCTCAGTCAGTGACAGGGATTGAACCGCAGTCAGTGACAAGGTTTGAACCGCAGTCAGTGACAGGGATTGAGCCTCAGTCAGTCATACGAATTGACACTGAGACAGTGAAAGGGATTGACATTCATTCAGTGACAGGGATCGAATCTCAGTCAGTGACAGGGATTGAGCCTCAGTCAGTGACAGGGATTGAGCCTCAGTCAGACATAGGAATTGACCCTGAGACAGTGATAGGGATTGAACCTCAGTCAGTGACAAATATTGGATATCAGTCAGTGTCAGGGATTGAGCCTCAATCAGTAACAGGGATTGAATCTCAGTCAGTGACAGAGATTGAATCTCAATCAGTGACAGGAATTGAAACTTAGTCAGTGACACACATTGAAACACAGTCTGTGACAAATATTGGATCTCAGTCAGTGACAGGGATTGAATCTCATTCAGTGACAGGGATTCAATCTCAGTCAGTGTCAGGGATTGAATCTCATTCTGTGACAGGAAATGAATCTCAGTCAGTGACAGGAATTCTATCTCAGTCAGTGACAGGG
>NW_025134889.1:0-1176 GCF_004010195.1 Chiloscyllium plagiosum
GCGCTGTGTTCTTCTATGTTCTATGTTCTATGAGGCAGTGCCGCTCTGTCAGAATGTCAGTACTGAAGGGGTTCTGCTCTGTCGGAGGGTCAGTACTGAGGGAATGCCGCGTTATCGGAGGGTCAGTCCCAAGGAAATGCCACGCTGCAGAAATGTCAGTACTGAGGGAATGCTGCACTGTAGAAATGTCAGTATAAAGAGAGTGTTGCAGAGTCAGAGGGTCAGTACTGAGGGAATGCTGTTGTGTCAGAATGTCATTTCTGAGGGTGTGCTGCAGTGTCAAAGGAACAGTGCTGAGGGAGAGCTGCACTGTCAGAGGGTCAGTACTGTGGGATTGCAGCACCGTCAGGGGGGCAGGGCCAAGGCGATGTTGCAGTGTCAGAGGGTCAGTGCAGCACTCCCTCCATGCTGACAATGTGGCAGTGCAGCACTCCCTTCGTCCTGCAGCCCTGATAGTGCAGCGATCTCTCTGTACTGACACTCCAACATTGCAGTACTCCCTCAACACTGATCCTTTCACACTACAGCACTCCCTCAGAAGTGAGCCGCTAACGCCACAGCATTACCTCAATACTGACCCTCTGATTCTGCTGCACTCTCTTTGTATTAACATTTCTACAGTGCAGCATTCCCTCCGTACTGACCCTCTGACATTGCAGCACTCTCTCAGTACTGACCCTCTGACAGTGCAGCATTCCCTCAGTACTGACCCTCTGACAGTGCGGCGCTCCCTCAGTACTGACCCTCTGACAGTGCAGTGCTGCGTCAGTACTGACCCTCTGACAGTGCAGCGCTCCCACAGTACAGACACTCTGATATTGCAGCACTCCCTCAGTACTGACCCTCTCACAGTGCAACACTCTCTCCATACAGACCCTGTGACAGTGCAGCACTCCCTCAATTCTGACCCTCTGACAGTGCAGCACTCCGTTCGTACTGGCATTCTGACAGTGCGACTCTCCCTCAGTACTGTTCCTATGACACTGCAGCACTCCCTCAGTACTGCCACTCTGACAGTGCAGCACTCCCTCAGTACTGACCCTCTGACAGTGAGGCATTGCACGTATACTGACCCTACAACGGTGTGGCACACCTTCATACTGACTTTCAGACAGTGCAGCGCATCCTCTGATCATTCAGTACTCCCTCAGAACTGACCCTCTGACACTGCAACAT
>NW_025134890.1:0-1176 GCF_004010195.1 Chiloscyllium plagiosum
CCCTATCCTAATCCATGTTTGTATTGATAAGGAAGGCCAATCCCTAACCTAATCCATGTTTATATTGATAAGGATGGCCTACCCCTATCCTAATCCATGTTTGTATTGATAAGGATGGCCCACCTCTAACCTAATCCATGTTTATATAGATAATGATGGACCACCACTATCCTAATTCAAGTTTATATTGATAAGTATGGCCCAGCCCTATCCTAATCCATGTTTATATTGATAAGGATGGCCTAACCCTAAACTAATCCATGTTTTTATTGAGAAAGATGGCATACCCTTAACCTAATCAACGTTTATATTGATAAGGATGGCCTTCCCCGATCATAATCCATTTTAATATTGATAAGGATGGGCTTACCCTATCCTAATCCATGTTTGTTTTGATAAGGATGGTCCACCACTATCCTAATCCATGTTTAAATTGATAAGGATGGCCTAGCCCTAACCTAATCCATGTTTATATTGATAAGGATGGCCCACCCGTATCATTGAACATGTTTATATTTATAAGGATGGCCTAGCACTATCCTAATCCATGTTTGTATTAATAAGGATGGCCCACCCCTATCCTAATCCATGTTTGTATTGATAAGGAGGGCCTACCTCTATCTAATCCATGTTTATATTGATAAGAATGGCACACCCCAATCCTAATACATGTTTATATTGATAAAGATGGCCCACCCCTATCCTAATCCATGTTTATATTGACAAGGATGACCTTCCCCTATCATAATCCATGTTAATATTGATAAGGATGGCCTTCCCCTATCCTAATCCATGTTTATATTAATAAGGACGGCCCACTCGTATCGTTAAACATGTTTATATTTATAAGGATGACCCACCACTATCCTAATTCATGTTAATATTGATAAGGATGGCAAATCCCTATTCTCATCCATGTTTATATTCGTTCAGATGGCCCACGCCTAGCATTATACATGTTTATATTGATAAGGATGGGCCACCACTCTCCGAATCCATGTTTGTATTAATAAGGATGGCCCACCCCTATCCTAATCCATGTTTGTATTAATAAGGATGGCCTACCCCTATCCTAATCCATGTTTATATTCATAAAGATGGCCCACCCCTATCCTGATCCATGTTTATATTGATAAGGATGGTCCACCCCTATTCTAATCCATGTGTATATTGATA
>NW_025134891.1:0-1176 GCF_004010195.1 Chiloscyllium plagiosum
TGCAGAGTTGAGATGGAGACGCAAAATGGCAATCGGGAGTGTCTGAGAGAGAGTGACAGCAAGGGATGGAGAATAAATTAGAGCGATAGATATGGATGAAAAGGTATTGAGATGGATGGGAGAAGCTGTGAAACTAACAAACCGTGCACAATAATTCACGGGAGAAGCTGATTTTTGTTTCTTGACAGAATTCTGTCTTATTGAGCGATATTGCAAATTGGCCACACTTGATGCAACTATGTTAGTTTCAGTATAACAGTTTCTTCCATAAACCTGTTACCATTCCGAAATTCTCAACCGCATTTGAGTCCAATGTTGGATCAATATTTTCATAACCCAGTATTTTGTAACTGAACATTAAAAAAGCCTTTCTCACAGAAATTGCAAACGCACAAGTCTGATGGTCTGGAATTCAATTGAGTTGGGTTTTCACCCTTCGTTTACCTGTCACTAACTTCAAAGGCCAGACGGATTAATAATTGATATGGCCCTTGAACCATTTCCTGTTAGGTTTGTTAAAGAAGCACGGCTGCAGTGGAATCCTTCACAGATTGCTGACGGTGTGGAAACAGGCCATTTAGCCAAAATGACCACAACGACCCTCCGAAGAGTAACCAGTTCCCTGTTCTATTGCTACAGATTTATTCCTAACTTTTGAACCTTACCTACATAACCTTGAACACGATGTGCAATTTTTCATCTCCAATTCACCTCACCTGCATATATTTGGATTAAAGACAAAAACCGGAGGTCCCGGAGGAAACTCACACACACACGGGGAAGATTCTTCTTTCTCTTTTTTAAAAAATGGAATCCCTATAGTGTGGAAACAGGTCACTTGGCCCCACAAGTCCACACTGAACCTTCGAAGATATCCCATTCAGATCCATACCCCGACCCGATTACTCTGCATTTTGCCTGACGATTGTACCTAAATTACACATCCCTGAACACTATGGACAATTTCACTTGATCAATTCACTTGATGTGCACGTGTTCTGAATATTGGCGAAAACTTACTCACACATGGGAAGAACGTGCAAACTCCACACAAGCTGTTGTCCGAGGATGCAACTGAACTTGGTTGTCTCACGCTGTGAGGAAGCACTGCGAACAACTTAGACACAAGCCCACTGAGCTAACATTGCATTGAACTATAAGCAAATGTAAGGAATT
>NW_025134892.1:0-1176 GCF_004010195.1 Chiloscyllium plagiosum
ATTTCATGATGACAAAGGTGTCATCCACATCACGGACCCATTGCTTGGGCTGGATCTTTTGAAGGGCTGTTTGTTCTAAACTCTGCATAACTGCCTCTGCGAAGAGTCCTGTTATTGGTGATCCCATTGGCATCCCATTGATTTGTTTGTAGGTCTTGTCATTGAAGATGAAGTGGGTTGTGAGGCACAGGTCTACTAGTTTGAGGATGCTGTCCTTGCTGATGGAGTTGGTGCTGTCAGGTGTTTGTGTCTTGAGCACCAACTAGCTACCAAAAGACATAATCAACTATCACTAGTATTCATACGCACAAAGAGGGACACCAGTTCATCTGGGACAATGCATTCATCCAAGCACAGGCTCAACAAAGACATATACGATAATTCCTAAAGGCCTGGCATACAAACCAGAACTCCATTAACAAACATATTGATTTGGAACCCATTTACCAACCTCTCAGAAATAGAACATGAAGTGATATTACCCACCACAACAGACCAAAACACATAAGTAACAAGTGGGACAGAACACCAGCACTTCATCAGAGGCTCACTGATGATGTTACCTAGCATGGTGATGAAACATCTGAGAACAAATCTACGAGCTTAGTGAGCAACAAATCTTCACTGAAATTGCAAACACCTATGGGTGCAATATGCTCAAATTAATCCAAAGATGGGAAACCGTCAGTATCTGACTGAGTGCCACCTGTCAACAACTGTACTTACTACACAAATGCCTCAGGAAAAAGGTATTACCAACATATGTCAAATACAAATCACCTCTAAATACCCCTCAAGCTAGAGTCATAGAGATGTACAGCATGGAAACAGACCCTTCAGTCCAACCCATCCATGCAGACCAGGTAACCTTCTTCGCTGTCCACTACACCTCCAATTTTGGTGGCATCTGCAAACTTACTAACTGTACCTCTTATGCTCGCATCCAAATCATTTATGTAAATGACAAAAAGTAGAGGACCCAGCACCAATCTTTGTGGCACTCCACTGGTCACAGGCCTCCAGTCTGAAAAACAACCCTCCACCACCACCCTCTGTCTTCAACCTTTGAGCCAATTCTGTATCCAAATGGCTAATTCTCCCTTTATTCTAACCTTGCTAATCAGTCTCCCATGGGGAACTTTGTCGAACGGCTTACTGAAGTCCATATAGATCACA
>NW_025134893.1:0-1177 GCF_004010195.1 Chiloscyllium plagiosum
TTAGTACGGCTGGCTCACAGTACCAGGGACCCGATTTCGGGGAGATGGGGAAGGGGCATGTTGTCTCAGTGGTTAGCATGGCTGTCTCACAGCACCAGGGACCCAGTTTGGGGGGGATCAGGAGGGGGTGCATGGTGTCTCAGTGCTGAGTACGGCTATCTCACTGTACCAGAGACCCGGTTTGGGGGGGATGGGGAGGGGGGGAATGGTGTCTCAGTAGTTAGCACGGCTGTCTCACAGTACCAGGGACCAGGTTTGAGAGGGAGGGGGAGGAGGACATGGTGTCTCAATGGTTAGCACGGCTTTCTCACATACCAGAGATCTGGTTTTGGGGAAGGGGGAGAGGGGCATGATGTTGTCTCAGTGGTTAGCACAGCTGTCTCACTATACCTGGGACCCGGTTTGTGGGGAGGGGAAAGGGGCTGGTGTCGCACTGCCTTTGACATCTTCCAAAACCTTTCTCCAAACACCTTAAAATTATGCTCACCTCGTGACAATCATTTGTGGGAAGAAGCCTCTGGCTATTTACTCTGTCTGTAACTCTCACCATCTTGTTCAGCTCTATCAAGTTACCTCTCATCCTTCTTTACTCCAATGAGAAAAGCCACAGCTCCCTCAACCTTTCTTCATAAGACAAGCCCTCTAGTCCAGGCAGCATTCTGGTAAATCTCCTCTGCACCACTCTAAAGCTTCCAAATGCTTTCTTTACTGAGGCGACCAGAACATTTCAGATGTGGTCTCACCAGAGCTTTATAGACCTGCAGCATAATCTTGCGGCTCTTCAACTCAGTCCCCCTGCTAATGAAAACCAACACACCATAAGCCTTCTTAACAACCCTATCAACTTAGGTGGCAACTGAGACACCGACAGACATGGACCCCAAGATCCGTTTATTCCTCCACACTGCTACGAATCTTACATTTGACCCAGTAATCGGCATTCAAATTCGACTTCCAAAATGAATCCCTTCACCAAATAGGAAATTGGAACAGAATTAGGCCATTTTGCCACTTGGATATGCTGTGCCGTTTGATCATAGTTAAAATGTTTTTCAGCCACATTCTCCTGCCTTCACCAACTCACCATTGATTCCCTTATTCAGGAAAAACATACTTATCTCTATCTTAAACAAAACACGGTGTGTGTGTGCGGGCGTGTTCAAGTGTTTGTGTGTAA
>NW_025134894.1:0-1177 GCF_004010195.1 Chiloscyllium plagiosum
CCAGGAATGTAAGAAACGACAGAGAGTTGTGAATACAGGCCAGATCATACACAAGCCAACTTTCCATCCATTGACAGAATGTACATTTCTTGTTGCCACAGGAAGCCAGCCAACACCATTAAAGACCCTCCCGCCCCGATTAAACTCTCCTCCAACCTCTTCCGTCAGTCAGGAGATGCAAAACCATAAACACAGAGAACAAGATGTTCAAGACTAGCTTCTTCCCCACTGGTATTTGAATTCTGAATGGACCTCTCAAATGTTAAACCTCATGTTGATCTTGCTTCTTGTGCACCTTCCTTGTAGCTGTACCTGTGTATCTCTCACTCTGTTCAATCACCCGGTGGCCTTTGTGTCTTTGCACTGAAGATTCGCTGCACGGCAAACAGAACAAGTTTCTTTCCCACAATACAGAGGTAAACGTGACAATATAATAATAAATTAAATCAATTCAGGGTTTATTAAAAAATGGTAAATGACAGAGATGATGGAAGAGGAACCTTGCCTATCAGCAGAGCCAGTGGAATACCTTGTGAGGCAAGACACATTACATGGTGTCTATAGCTGAACAGTGTGAAATGCCTGAGGATGGCTTGCTCAATGTTGGAGGGGTTGCTGCAATTTCAAAGGCACTGGCATGGGATGCTGCATCACTGGGAAAGTTGCTGAAATGGCAGAGATGCTGCAACAATGAAAGATGAACAGTAACAGAATTTGGGACAATGGCAGTCAGGGTCATTGTTGGAGTCAATGGCTCTGGGGGAAGTATTGGTTGAAAAGACAATGGTCCAGCTGGGAGTTGGAGAATGTTTGGAGACATAGAGACTTACAGCACAGAAAATAAAAATGTACTTTGCCCAATAGAATCCATGAAGCAATTGCCTCAGAATTCTCATCCAGTTTGCCAGCATTAAGTCCATAACCCAGGCATTCCAAGTGCACATTTAAAGTTCTATGCTATCCGGGATCTGCTTCTACTATCCTTACAGGAAGTAAGTTCCACATTGTCACAATACATCCGGTGGAAAACTCAAACCCCTGCCTCTCTACATCTATGCCCCTGGTCATTGACCTGACCACAAAGGGGAAAACATAGTACCTTTTGTGCTGTCTATGCTCCTTATAACAATATACTTTTAAATGTTGCCCCCTATCAATCCCCACTGCTCCAAGGAAA
>NW_025134895.1:0-1177 GCF_004010195.1 Chiloscyllium plagiosum
CACTGTGTACGTGTGTCTGTGTGTGAGTCTGTAAGAGACAGAGTGTGTGTGTGTGTGAGACACTGTGTCCTTGTGTCGGTGTGTGTGAGTGTGTGAGAGACAGAGTGTGTGTATGTGTGAGACACTGTGTACGTGTGTCTGTGTGTGAGTCTGTGAGAGACAGAGTGTGTGTATGTGTGTCACACTGTGTACATGTGTCTGTGTGTGAGTCTGTGAGAGACAGAGTGTGTGTATGTGTGTGACACTGTGTGCGTGTGTCTGTGTGTGAGTCTGTGAGAGACAGTGTGTGTGTGTATGTGTGAGACACTGTGTACGTGTGTCTGTGCGTGTGACACCGTGAGAGACAGAGTGTGTGTATGTGTGAGACACTGTGTGCGTGTGTCTGTGCGTGTGACACCGTGAGACACAGAGTGTGTGTATGTGTGAGACACTGTGTACGTGTGTGTGTGTGAGTCTGTGAGAGACAGAGTGTGTGTATGTGTGAGACACTGTGTACGTGGGTCTGTGTGTGTGAGTCTGTGAAAGGCAGTGTGTGTGTATGTGTGAGACACTGTGTATATGTGTCTGTGTGTGAGTCTGTGAGAGACAGAGTGTGTGTGTGTGTGAGACACTGTGTACGTGTGTCTGTGTGTGACACCGTGAGAGACAGAGTGTGTGTCTGTGTGAGACACTGTGTACGTGTGTCTGTGTCTGTGCATGAGTGAATTGGGTGGAGTGGTTTGTTACAGGCCTGTTAAAATAATTCTCAGGCTGAGTTAAATCCAGGCCGAGTGGTTTACATGACAGTCTCACTTCTCATTTGCAACTCAAGCTGCGAATAATTGGTGGGAACCGACCAAGCACTCAAATAGGAGACAAGTTTGTTCAGCCCCTGGACCTCAAAAACAGAGCCAGGGGTATCTCCAAGCAGCCCCTGGGGACTGAGACCTCAGTGAGTGAACATAACGGCACTTTCAAAGAGAGAGAGAGAGAGAGAGAGTTCAGAAAATGAAAGAACACTCCTTTGAGAATACGCATCTGACTCCTGGGCACAGGGTATGCTCTGAAAAAAGTGAGGGCTGCAGATGCTGGGGATCAGAGCTGACAAATGTGTCGCTGGAAACGCGCAGCAGGGTCAGGCAGCGTCCGAGGAACAGGAGAATCGACGTTTCGGGCTTGAGCCCTTCTTCAGGAATGG
>NW_025134896.1:0-1177 GCF_004010195.1 Chiloscyllium plagiosum
TGCTGGTCTGGGAGGATGTGCTTGATAAGGCTTCACCCTCTCAGCCCTTACCCCCAGCTCGAACAGCAGCACGGTTTGGTGGTTCCCGGGTGTGATACATCACCCCAGAGGACAACTTCCCAAACCCATGCGCAAACTCAACTTGCACAAAGACTAAGTTAAAAATCTCACAGCACCAGGTTATAGTCCAACAGGTTTATTTGATATGTTCTATTTCCAAATAGAACTAGTTTGACTCAAGATTTTGGAAATAGAAGCAGTCTGACTGAAGATTGGCATACAGACCAACTCTGACCTCACACCTTTAATGCATTATCTGAGCCAAGGTGTCACCTTTTGTTATAAAACCTTATTATTTCGAAAAGGTGACTTATAAAAAGTTCTGGGATTTATGTGTCAGTGAACTAAAACTTGTACTCTAAAAGATGAAAGACTTAACAATCCAGGTTTGTTCAATACATAACTGTATGATGCTGTAATCTTTTGCTATAAATACTGTGTGTTATGATCTTACTCTCCACAAGTACCTGATGAAGGAGCAGCGCTCCGAAAGCTAGTGCTTCCAAATAAACCTGTCAGACAATAACCTGGTGTTGTGATTTTTAAACATTGTCCACCCCAGTCCAACACCGTCTCCTCCACATCCTGTACAAAGACTGGCTGTGAGGACCCAGTGGGCTCTTAGTGAGTGAAATTGGACAGAGAGAGAGACAATTAACTGCATTTCAGTGATTAGAAGAGGGAGACACAGTGCTTCAGGGAAGGGGGTTACCAGGCCACTCTGACTACAGCATCCATCTTGTCTTTTTTAGAACTGGATGATTTTCCTTGTGTGCACTTATTTTGAACTAAAGTTGGTAGTACTATATCAGGCCTAAATACTATAATCAACATCATCTTTCAGAATGAATACATGAAGGATGACTTCCTGATCAAAATTGAAACCTGGCACAAGGCTGATATGGGCAATGCAGACAATGTGAGTAAGAGACCTGTCCCCACCGGTACTGTACCCCAGTGTTATACAGTGACAGACCTGTCCCCCACCAGTACTGTACCCCANGACCTGTCCCCACCAGTACTGTACCCCAGTGTCATACAGTGACAGACCCGTCCCCACCAGTACTGAACCCCAGTGTCATACAGTGACAGACCCGTCCCCATCAGTACTGTACCC
>NW_025134897.1:0-1177 GCF_004010195.1 Chiloscyllium plagiosum
TAACAGGGATTGAGTCTCATTCAGTGACAGGGAATGAATCTCAGTCAGTGACAGGAATTGAATGTCAGTCAGTGACAGGGATTGAACCTTGGTCAGTGACAGGAATTGAATCTCACATACTGACTGGGTTTGAACCTCAGTCAGTGACAGGAATTGAATCTCAGTCAGTGACTGGAATTGTCCCTCAGACTATGACAGGGATTGACAATCAGTCAGTGACAGGGATTGAATCTCATTCAGTGACAGGGATTGAATCTCAGTCAGTGACAGGGATTAAATCTCAGACAGTGACTGGCATTGAATCTCAGTCAGTTACCGGGATGGAGATTCAGTCAGGGACAGGGATTGACACTCAGACAGTGACAGAGATTGAATCTCATTCAGTGACAGGCATTGAATCTGTCAGAGTCAGGGATTGAATCTTAGTCAGTGACAGGGATTGAATCTCAGTGAGTGACAGGGATTGAACCTCAGTCAGTGACAGGGATTGACAATCAGTCAGTGACATGGATTGACCCTCAGACAGTGACAGGGATTGAATCTCAGTCAGTGACAGGGATAGAATCTAAGTCAGTGACAGGAATTAAATCTCAGTCAATGGCAGGGATTTACCCTCACACAGTGTCAGGGATTGACAATCAGTCAGTGACAGGGATGGAATCTCAGTCAGTGACAGGGATTGAATCTCAGTCAGTGACAGAGATTGAATCTCAGTGAGTGGCAGGTTTTGAATCTCTGTCAGTGACAAGGATTGACCCTCAGACAGTTACAGGGATTGACAATCAGTCAGTGACAGGGATTGAATCTCAGTCAATGACTGGAATTGGATCTCAGTCAGTGACAGCAATTAAATCTCAGTCAGGGACAGGGATTGAATCTCTGTCAGTGACAGGAATTGAATCTCATTCAGTGACAGGGATTGAATCTCATTCAGTGACTGGAATTGAATCTCAGTCAGTGACAGCAATTAGATCCATGTCAGTGACAGGAATTGAATCTCAGTCAGTGACAGGCATTGAATCTCAGTCAGTGACAGGGATTCAATCTCTGTCAGTGACAGGGATTGAATCTCAGACAATGACAGGGATTGACCCACAGTCACTGACAGCAATTGATTCTCAATCTGTGACAGCAATTAAATCCAAGTCAGTGACAGGAATTGTATCTCAGTCAGTGA
>NW_025134898.1:0-1177 GCF_004010195.1 Chiloscyllium plagiosum
TTCCAAAATCGATTCAATGTTAGTCTCTTCTTCGGTTCATTCTGACGTGCATCTGCAATTTCTCTGACGCTTTACTCCAGTTGCCGGTCTCCAGCCAACTGCTCTTTATAACGGGACATGCACTGTATTTACATGTCAAACCCCAGTCTTGGTCAGCCTGCTGTGGGAAGGATGTCATTAGACTGGAAATAGTACAGAAAATAATTACAATCATGTTGCCAGGTCTCAAGTGTCTGAGTTATAGGAAGAGATATCGGGACAATCTCAGACTTTTTTTTAAATTTCTTCAGATCTTAGGAGATTGAGAGGGGATCTTATAGAAATGTATAATATCACAAAAGGCACGGACAGAGCAAATGCACCTGTGCTTTTTCCCAGCGTCGGGGAATCGAGGACTAGAGAGCATCAGTTTAAGTTTGCGTAGCAAACAATAAAATGGAACCTGAACTGCAACTTGGTTGCACAAAGGGAGGTACGCATAGGAATGAGCTACCAGCAGCGGTGGTGCAGGCGGGTACAGTACCAACATTTAAAAGGCATTTGGAAAATTACTTGGATAGGACAGGTTTGGAGGGATTTTGGGTCAAGTGCAGATGAAAGGATTTGGCGTTGATGGACATTTTGTCCAGCAAGGACAAGTTTGCCATGAAGCGTCTGTCTCCATGCTGTTGGAATCTATGACTCTTTGAGAGGCAGTACCGTGACCTAATACCAATTCTTAAACAAGATTTATTCAGAGGAACGTATAAGACTTATGCTACACTCACAGCAATAGTTACAGTCCTAGTGAATCAGAGCAGCGGACAAAGGTGAAACTGTTTGATATGCCGAATCTCGTCCGTCGTTCAGCAATATCAGAACCGAGATCGGAGCTCCACTTCCCTGTCTGCAGCCCGTCATTATTGAGACTTTAACAGAACAGAACTGGATCCATCTCAACTTTGAATGAACTAAAATTCACAGAGATTCCAACACCCCATGAACAAGCAGTTCCCAAACTCGAACAACTTTCAAGGAGAAATGAATGCTCCTAAACGAATTCTTAATAAAATGACTTCCTGGAGTCATCCAACAGAACTAAATTAGACTGTTTACATCAATGTTCGCAATACTGTTGAACTGAATACTTCAATGACCCCAACAATGAACTGAATGGTTCATAACCAGGATTTTTGAA
>NW_025134899.1:0-1177 GCF_004010195.1 Chiloscyllium plagiosum
AGAGGAGAAGTATTCAGGCGCAGGGAAGTGGGGTAGTTGGGTATCTGATGGAGAGTGTTCCCTGAACCGTTCTGCAAGCTGACGTCCTGTCTTCCCAGTGTAGAGGAGACCAGGAGCAATGGACAGAGTAGATGAGGTGTTTGGATGCACAGGATATTCTCTGCCTGATTGGAAGGATCCTTTGGAGCCTTGGATGGAGGTGAGGAGGAAGTTGATGACATAGGTTTCATACCTCTTGCAATGGCGTGTAGGAGGGGGGACTCGTGAACCTAACGAAGGAGTCGTGAAGGGAATGGTCTCTTCAGAAATCTGATAGGGGTGAGGAGGGAAGTATATCTCTGGTGGTGTGGTCTGACTGTTGGTGGCAGAAATTGTGGAGAATGATGCGTTGTATCCTGATGTTGGTGCTCTGGAAGGTGAGCCTCAGAGGGGAACTAGAGAGTGCTAATGCACCTTCCTGCCGCCGAACTACCTCTTCGATGCCAGCTATCCCTCTATTCCATCTTTGCACTGTTTGAAAACTTAGCCAGAATGCCCTCAGTTCCTTAATGTAGATCATTGATGCACAAAGCGAATTTTGTGGTCCCAACACTGAGACTTGAGCAATACCACTTGTCACTGGATGCCATTCTGGGAAGGACACTTTAATCCCCACTCTCTGCTTTCTGTCAGACAGCCATGCATCTATCCAAGCTCGTACCTTGTCTGTAACACCAGGGGCCCTAATCTTTCTCAATAGCGTCCTGCCTGGAACCTTACCAAAGGATTTTTGAGAAGAAGGTGGACAACATCTACTGGTTCTCCTGAGTGAAATCTGATTGTTACTCCCTCAAACTATTCCAACAGGTTTGTCAGGCATGGACTCCCACTGATGAAACAATGCTGACTTTGCACTATTTTACTAAATACTTCCAAGTATTCAGAAATCCCACCCTTCACGATGGATTCCAGGATGTTACCCACAACCAAGGTTAGGCTAATCAGTCTGTAATTTTCCATCTTCTGCCTAACTCCTTTATTAAATAGAGTGTCACATTAGCATTTTCCAGCCTTTCCTGATTTTAGTCGTTCCTGAAAGATTACCACTTTCACTTTCACTACCTCTTCAGCTATCTCACTTACAATGCTGGGGTGCAGTCTACAAGGTTCAGGTGATTTATCCAAATTCAGGCCATTC
>NW_025134900.1:0-1177 GCF_004010195.1 Chiloscyllium plagiosum
AGAAATTCAGGGAGCTAGGGTGGAAACTTAGAGTGAGAACAAACAGAATTGTTATCTCTGGCTTGTTGCTTGTGCCACATGCTAGTGAGGCGAAGAATAGGGAGAGAGAGGAGTTGAACACTTGGCTACAGGGATGGTGCAGGAGGGATGGTTTTGGATTCCTGGATAATTGGGGTAGGTGGGACCTCTATAAACAGGATGGTCTTCACCTGAACCAGAGGGGTACATATATACTAATACTTCAAAGATTGAGAGAAGATTTGTAGCTCGGGTGCTCGTTGCTGTGGTTCTGTTCGCCGAGCTGCAAGTGTTTGTTGCAAACGTTTCGTCCCCTGTCTAGGTGACATCCTCAGTGCTTGGGAGCCTCCTGTGAAGTGCTTCTGTGGTGGTTCCTCCGGCATTTATAGTGGCCTGTCCCTGCCGCTTCCGGTTGTCAGTTTCAGC
This sequence comes from Chiloscyllium plagiosum, assembly GCF_004010195.1. Taxonomy (NCBI): domain Eukaryota; kingdom Metazoa; phylum Chordata; class Chondrichthyes; order Orectolobiformes; family Hemiscylliidae; genus Chiloscyllium; species Chiloscyllium plagiosum. Next base: position 445 of record NW_025134900.1, read on the forward strand.
TGTCCGCTGTAGTGGCCGGTATGTTGGGTCCAGGTCTATGTGTTTGTTGATGGAGTTTGTGGATGAGTGCCAAGCTTCTAGGAATTCCCTGGCTGTTCTTTGTTTCGCTTGCCCTAATGGGACAGCTGAAACTGACAACCGGAAGCGGCAGGGACAGGCCACTATAAATGCCGGAGGAACCACCACAGAAGCGCTTCACGCTCCCAAGCACTGAGCATGTCACCTAGACAGGGGACGAAACGTTTGCAACAAAAACTTCCAGCTCGGCGAACAGAACCACAGCATATACTAATACTCTTCAGGTGTGTTTAAACTAATTCAGCAGGGGGATGGGAACCGAAATTATAGTTAAAGTATACGGGAGGATAAGAGCAATGACGTCAGAACTAAGGTTTCAAGATTGCAAGAATGCACCACCAGGCAAGCTGCTGGTTTGAAGTGTGTCAACTTCAATGCCAGGAGCGTCTGGAATAAGGTGGGTGCTGTGGGATGGGATTTCGGTGCTGTGGCCATTTCAGAGACATGGGTAGAGCAAGGACAGTAATGGTTATTGCAGGTTCCGGGATTTAGATGTTTCAGTAAGAACAGAGGAAACGGTCAAAGAGGGGAAGATGTGGCACTGTTAGTCAAGGACAATATTACGGTTGCAGAAAGGATGTTTGAGGACTTCTCTACTGAGATTGTATGGGCTGAGGTTAGAAAAAGGAAAGAAATCATCTTGTTGGGAGTTTTC
>NW_025134901.1:0-1177 GCF_004010195.1 Chiloscyllium plagiosum
TGTTCAGGTCAATGATTGTCTGAGACAGAGAGAAAGAGAGAGAGAGGGGCGCATGTTGTGAGTTTGAGATAGTGAGAGAGGGAGGCATTTAACTGCTATCTCAGGACTCAGTGTTGCAGTACTATAGAGATCAGATCAAGAGTGACAGAGAAGGAGAGAGGGAGGCAGACAGAGAGACTGAGACAGTGAGAAACTGGAAACTCAGAGTACAGGGAAAAAAGGAGTGAGCAAACAGATCAAGAAAAGGGGGAGGGATAGGAAAAGATGCTAAGAAAGAGAGAGGGGGGCAGACAGACAGTGACCAACCAACATTGAGGGAGAAGGAGAGAGAGAGTGGCATCAAGACATGGAGAAAAAGAGACAGAGATGTGAAGTGACAATGTAACTGGGAGAGGACAGAGAGGGAAATGGAGAAAGAAAATGAAGCAATGAGTCAGTGTAAGACAGGCATAGATATAAATGGAAAGAGAGAGAATGAGTGCAAGATGTGAAATGGAAAACAGAGGGAAGAGGAAGTGCGAGGTGATGACGTGGCTCTCTCTGCCTGATGCTATTTACATACTGAGGAACACCCAGTCAGACTCTCACAGGCTGCAGCTTTATAAAACAGAGCCCAGTGAAGGGAGAGTTTATCAGGAACCAGGCACAGGGAAAGGAGCACACACCATGATTTCACACATCCAGCTGATCTGGCCCCTGGCATTCTGTGTCGCAGGTACAAATCTCTCTCCTTCCACCTTGAATCTTAAGCTGCTCTCCATTTCGCTCCAATTCCACTGACTTACGATTGAAGGGAAAATGCTGAAACCAGAGGAATGTTCAGTGTCTCCAACAATCTCTCATTTGACAGGCTCTTTCTGCAACAGTTCTGACTTCACTGTGTTTCTCTCCAACCCCTCAGGTATCAGTGGGGACATCACCATGACCCAGTCTCCCCCGGTGCTGTCAGTGGGACTGGGCCAAACCGCAACAATCACCTGTACGGCCAGTCAAAGCATTAGCAATAATATTGCATGGTACCAGCAGCAGGAAGGTCAGAAAACCTCTCTCCTGATCTATGAAGCAAAAGATCGATTCACAGGAGTCTCCGATCGATTCACCGGCAGGGGATCAGGGACCAGTTTCACCCTGAAAATCAGCAACATTCAGAATGAGGATGTCGCTGACTATTACTGTC
>NW_025134902.1:0-1177 GCF_004010195.1 Chiloscyllium plagiosum
AATATGTTTTGTGAAATCTCTAAGTGTGCCATTCAATAAACATTAAATCTGAAAGTCCCTGATCATAAACATCTGCATCATTGCTTTCTCTCTCTTTTCCAGGTTAAGTGAATGAGTTGTGCACCCCTTTGATTTTCCTGATCTGCTGATCAAGGTCTCTGAATTCCCAATCTCCAATCTGTCCTGTTGCAGACTCTAACAGTGAGATTACTTCAGTTTATCAACCTGTAACTGAGACAATTATTGATGGATTTTCCTTCTTACTTTGATATCTTTGAGATGGTTGTGGTTGGAAGAATTTGTAGCTTCCCAGTTGTTTGAAGCCCGTTTGTTTTGTTTTTATTTGTTCCTTACTCAGAATGGTTGCCTACCCTTTCTGATGAGCCTTTGTGACTTGTGACTGTTACTGATGTATGAAAATTCCCAGCTCACAGCGCATGTGTTCTCGTCTCAATGCGGCATCCAGCCATTATATTCACTTCTGTTAGCTTTTACATCAATCTTTTGGATAAAAATGCTTTTTGAAATGGTTAATAAATCTCGAATGAATATGCACTAACCTTGAGTTTGCTTAATTCTTTCTTCAAGGCCAGTCAGTAATAATACATTTTCCCACATCCTACTCCTTTCCCAGCCAAATACTTTCGCTTGTTCTGTTTGGTTGTGTTACATCCAGTTATTTAGTTTAATGCTGCGCTACCATGCAGCCCACTAATGTAAATACATCTTTCACACGATATGCCTGATGGAACACTCCAGAGGCAGAAAGATTAGAGAACATTTCCCTTATGCACCAAGGGTCACGGCCTCGGGTCACCTCATGATAATTTTATAGGCTCCACCAGAAGCCGAAAAAAGGCAGACAACGGAGTTTGAAAGTTTACTCTACACTGTCTAAACTAAAAGTACTCCCAATGTCAGGGCAGCCTGGGTTAGTAATGCAGAAATCGCCACCTGAAGCGAACAACGAAACATTCATCAGTCAAAAATGTCAACGTTCAGTCAGTTATTCAGACACAACACGTGCACAATCCAAGGGTGGATTTTCAGAGCTGGAGTTTTTCTCACACATAAATCTCATGGAGCACAATTCCTGGGATCTACTTGACACACCATACCTGTCAAATCCCAGGAAATGAGACAGAGATCTGTCTGATACAGGGATATTACTGAACAG
>NW_025134903.1:0-1177 GCF_004010195.1 Chiloscyllium plagiosum
TGGGTGGTGGAGGGGGTTGGGGGAGCAGTGTTGCTATCTGGTCCCCTCTTACCCCTCGGTGCTGAGCTCTCTGTGGGAGCTGCTCCCGGGGGATATGGGAGGTGACAGTCCCTCCCTCCCAGATCTCTCGCCCTGACTGTGGGGGTGCGGTCACTAACTGAGCTTTCCTTGTTTTTCCAGCAGGCTCAAAGGCTGACTACAAACCAGCGAAGAGTAAGTTTACCCCAATCACTGTCCGTCCGTCAGACGGTGAAGCAATGATCTTCATTCTGGGCCTGTGTGTGTGTGTGGGCGGGCCTGTGTGTGGTGCATGTGGTGTACTCAGCACTGCATTAGACAGTCTTCATTTCGACTGACATCTGTTGTCTCCATGAATATGTCAGGCTGCATCACCACCCCCCCTCCCCTTATTTCACATTCCCCTCCACTCCCCTCCACTCCCCTCTCTGTGTCATCCCCAGCCCCACCCCCTCCCTGTGTGTTACTGTCTCTGTCTCCTGATGGTAAACAATATTTTAAAACATGTTTCATTGCGTTAACAGCTTCTTATCAAAGGAAATCTTCCTCAAGCTCCTCTGCCACTAACTAGAGGTAGGAATCTTTCTGGGAGTTGATGCTGCTGGTGTGTTCCCCCTGGGAGGGGAGGGGGGTTACACTGTGTGTGGTTACTGTGCCCAGGGTCTGCTTCTCCCACTCACTGACTGGTGGGTCAAAGAGCAACTCCCACAATTCCCCACTGAGCTTCGAGACTGCCTTCCTGGAGGTGCTGACCCTGGGGACATTGTGGGTTGTGGTGGAGAGCTGGGTGTGTCTGGTGGGGAAGCAGACCTTGTAGCACCTCACCCAGGATGTGGCCTCCCATTGGTCACTCTCCTTAATGTTCCTGGGGCTTCATAGAACAGTACAGCACAGAACAGGCCCTTCAGCCCACGATGTTGTGCTGACCATTAATCCTCAGGTAAGGTAAACCTAATGTACGAACCCTCAAATTTCTGTGACCATATGCATGTCTAGCAGTCCCTTAAATATCCCCAATGACTTCACTTCCACAACTGCTACTGGCAACACCTTCCATGCTCTCACAACTCTCTGCATAAAAAAACCCGCCTCTGACATCCCCTCTATGTTTTCCGCCAAACAGCTTAAACTATGACCCCTCATATTAACAATTTCTGCT
>NW_025134904.1:0-1177 GCF_004010195.1 Chiloscyllium plagiosum
TCCATGTCCTCCCCAATAAACATTCCCCATCAACCCCATTAAACATCCCCTAATAATCCCCAGTATATGGGTTCCCTATAAGACATTGGTGATGTTACCCTGAACACATATATCCTGCTTCCCTGATATCGAACGGTCATGTGCTGCCAGGCCAGATACTCATCCACTCGGGCACGCCTCTGGAGATCAGCCGGGTACCAGTGGTCGGGTGTCTTGTATTTACACGCCAGGTATTTGAGAATCGCCACACTTCAGGAGAGAATCAGAGAGACAGTCCGTTATTATCACTCTCTATCTCGGGGTCACTCTTTGTGTCTCAGGGTCACTCTGTCTGTCAGGGACACTCTGTCTCAGGGTCACTCAGTCTGTCAGGGACACACTGTCTGTCAGGGACATGCTCTGTCTCAGTGACACTCTCTATCAAGAACACTGTCTCAGGGTCATTCTGTGTCAGGGTCATTCTGTGTCAGGGACACTGTCTCAGGGTCACACTCTGTCTCAGGGTCACACTCTGTCTCAGGGTCAATCTGTGTGTCAGGGTCACTCCCTATCTCAGGGTCACTCTGTGTCTCAGGGTCACTCTGTGTCTCAGGGTCACTGTCTCAGGGACACTCCCTGTCTCAGGGTCACTTTGTCTCAGGGACACTGTCTCAGGGACACTCCCTGTCAGGGTTACTCTGTCTCAGCGTCACACTCTGTCTCTGGGACATCTGTCTCAGGGTCACTCTGCCTCAGGGACACACTCTGTCTCAGGGTCACTTTGTCTCAGGGACACTCTGTCTCAGGGACACTCTGTGTCTCAGGGTCACTTTGTCTCAGGGACACTCTGTCTCAGGGACACTCCCTGTCAGGGTCACTCTGTCTCAGCGTCACACTCTGTCTCTGGGACATCTGTCTCAGGGTCACTCTGTCTCAGGGACACACTCTGTCTCAGGGTCACTTTGTCTCAGGGACACTCTCTGTCTCAGGGTCACTTTGTCTCAGGGACACTCTCTGTCTCAGGGACACTCCCTGTCAGGGTCACTTTGACTCAGGGACACTCTCTGTCTCAGGGTCACTTTGTCTCAGGGACACTCTGTCTCAGGGACACTCTGTGTCTCAGGGTCACTTTGTCTCAGGGACACTCTCTGTCTCAGGGTCACTTTGTCTCAGGGACACTCTGTGTCTCAGGGTCACT
>NW_025134905.1:0-1177 GCF_004010195.1 Chiloscyllium plagiosum
AAACTAATGATTTATGCAGTTCCAACAAAAAAACCTTCCTGCTCTTATATTCTGCACTTTGGCTGACAGGTGAAATAATGTCATGTGTTGTCATAACGAGATTATTGATGTGTCTACCTGCTTTTAGGGATTTGTCCACACTGAATATGGTTTCATTTATTAAACATTTCTCGCTATTGTTTATGACCCCAAATGCCTTGCCTTGCACATCTCATGGCTGTTTGCTCCATTCACCTGGAATCCATAGTTTCTGTTTTTAAACGACCTGCCATGTGATCAATTGTCAAATCTAAGTAAGTCACATTAAGTTACAATTTGGTGCGTCGCACATGCAGTCGGATTAATTGCACACGGTTTTCCCTTGTACAAATCCAGGCTGATGTCCTGGAGTCCCTGGGAGTTCTTCAGTGACCGTTCCTCCTGTGTCTCAGAATTCCAGAGTCGACCAATTCAGTTAGTCCCTTGACTCTATTAAACAAAGCTGCGGTGTGAGCCATGCTCCAGTCCTTTCAGCATCCGGCATCTAGTGAGGTTCGGATAATGGTGATCAGTATAAGGCAGTTGATTTTCCACCATCTTCTTTTATCAGCATGGAATATTATGTTAGACCCTTTAAAGGATGTGAATCTCCTTTATAATTCCCCTCGCCATGACTCCCAATAACTCATACTACACCGCGTGGAACACCTGTTTGTTTTTGTACAGACGGATAGGAGCCTAAATCAGCTTATGATCTGGTGAATCTCACTTTAGTCGAGTTTCATGAAGGGTTTCTCTCCACAATGTTAATTACATTTTCTCAAAATGTCGTCCCCAACCTGATACATTGACTACCTTCCCTGCACCCATGGTCTTCTTCTCACCTGACACTAACCCAATGATTTTTCCCTTTGTTATTATGACTGCTTACTGTCTGGATATCCAAAAATGAACTGGCCTCCCTGTTACAGGTGCCACCTTTAAAACATCTTTACCCTCTTGGATTGTCAATCCGAAACTGCCCCAGACTTAGCAGAAGGGGGAAAACTGCGGTTCTACTTTGTGGACAGGCCTCCCAAGGTCTGTTGGATGTCATGAGGGACGAGAGGAAAATTAGGTTCCTCCACGACTGGCAGGGGAAGTCGTCACACCAGACACTGGCAGTTTGGTCTGAGGCTAACACCTGGGTCAGTGCAGT
>NW_025134906.1:0-1177 GCF_004010195.1 Chiloscyllium plagiosum
CTGTCTGGATACAGAACTGGCTGGCCAACAGAAAACAGCGAGTGGTAGTAGAAGGAAAAAATATTCTGCCTGGACGTCAGTGGTGAGTGGTGTTCCACAGGGCTCTGTCCTTGGGCCTCTACTGTTTGTAATTTTTATTAATGACTTGGATGAGGGGATTGAAGGATGGATCAGCAAGTTTGCAGACGACACAAAGGTTGGAGGTGTCGTTGACAGTATAGAGGGCTGTTGTAGGCTGCAACGGGACATTGACAGGAGGCAGAGATGGGCTGAGAGGTGGCAGATGGAGTTCAACCTGGATAAATGCGAGGTGGAAGCATTTGAATTTGAAAGCTGAGTACAGGAGTAGGATAGGATTCTTGGCAGTGTGGAGGAACAGAGGGATCTTGGTGTGTAGATCCCTTAAAATGGCCACCCAAGTGGACAGGGTTGTTAAGAAAGCATATGGTGTTTTGGCTTTCATTAACAGGGGGATTGAGTTTAAGAGTCGTGAGATCTTGTTGCAGCTCTATAAAACTTTGGTTGGACGGCACTTGGAATACTGCGTCCAGTTCTGTCACCCTATTATAGGAAAGATGTGGATGCTTTGGAGAGGGTTCAGAGGAGGTTTACCAGGATGCTGCCTGGACTGGAGGGCTTCTCTTATGAAGAGAGGTTGACTGAGCTCAGACTTTTTTCATTGGAGAAAAGGAGGAGGAGAGGGGACCTAATTGAAGTAAAGAAGATAATGAGAGGCATAGATAGAGTCGATGGCCAGAGACTATTTCCCAGGGCAGAAATGACTAACATGAGGGGTCATAGTTTTAAGCTGGTTGGAGGAAAGTTTAGAGGGGATGTCAGAGGTGGGTTCTTTACACAGAGTTGTGAGAGCATCGAATGCGTTGCCAGCAGCGGTTGTGGAAGAAAGATTATTGGGGACATTTAAGAGACTACTGGACATGCATATGGTCACAGAAGTTTGAGGGTGCATAGATGAGGATCAATGGTCGGCACAACATCGTGGGCTGAAGGGCCTGTTCTGTGCTGTACTGTTCTCTGTTCTATGAATGTTCAGAAGGGAAGGGTGGAGAAGAGCAATAGTTATTGGGGACTCAATAGTTCGGGGCACAGATAGGCGGTTTTGTGGGGGCGAGAGAGACTTGTGTTTGGTATGTTGCCTCCCAGGTGCAAGGGTACG
>NW_025134907.1:0-1177 GCF_004010195.1 Chiloscyllium plagiosum
CAGGCAGGGGAGGACTCAATGAATGGCAGCATATTAGGAATCTCAGCGGGTGCTTTCCCACACATCCCTGAATGTGGCTGAACAGGTTAATAGTCGAGCTAAAAAGGCTTAGGAGTCGTAGACATAGATTATAAGAGTTATACAGGAGTTTGGTTAGGGCAAGATGGTATGCAGTGTGCAGTTCTGGATACCACATTATGGAATGATGTAATTACACTGAGGGGGGTCGGGTTTGGTGGGGATTCACCAGGATGTTCCCTGGGATGGAACGAATCAGCAATGGAGAGAGGCTGGATAAGCTCGCTTGTTTACTTTGGAGCAGAGGAGGCTGAGGGGACGTGATTCAGAAGGATAAGATTACGAGGGGGATGGACAGAGTGGATAGACAGCAGCTGTTCCTTTTAGTCAAGAACAAGGTAACAAGTGAAGTGCTTGAGGTTTAGAGAGAATTTAAAGATATTTTGTCACCCAGAAGATGTTTGCATCCGGAAGAGAGAGAATGGTTGTCACGGGTAACTCCACAACAATGCAACGTTTTTGGACGAGTTTTTGCAGTGTCATAACATGCCTGGTTCTGGGCCTCATGTCAGAAAGTGGGACTAATGTCGATCGTGCTGTATTTCTAACGATATGGAGTCTGTGTTTCTGTGATTGTATGATTGTGGAATGCTCATCATTAAATGTTTAAGACAGAAATTGATGCTTTTCCGAAGAGCATATCAATAAGAGTTATATGAGTGAACTGTAATAGCTTCTAAAGATATGCCAGTGTGAAAGGTAATATAAAGCAATTGCAGCTCAGTACAGCCTGAAACCAGAGAATGGAGAATGGAGAACAGGGAAATGGCAGAACTATGAAGCAACTACTTCATTCTGTCTTCACAGAAGATACCAAAGCAAAAAAATAAGCTTCCCAGCAATACCATGAAATTTTAGTCTGGTGTGAAAAAGAGAATAGAATGAAATTAGCAACTAAACAGTTCGAGAGAAAGTATTGTAAAAGAACATAATAGGCATAGACAAAGTCAACACAGATTTATGAAATGGGAATCATATTTCAGAAAGTGAATTTTAGCAAAATTATGGAGACGCTATCAATGCAATACAATTGGATTTTCAGAAAGATTTTTGATAATGCCCCAAACCTGCTGTGCAAATTTGAATCCTATGGGACTGG
>NW_025134908.1:0-1177 GCF_004010195.1 Chiloscyllium plagiosum
ATTTACAGGATTATGGACTTCATCCAATAAGTCTCAATATCCTATCCAAATTGCTACAATGGTAAGGAATGAGGAGGATGCACTTATGTAAAAGTGCCTAAAATTATCCCCTGTACTATGATTAAATGTATCAGTCATCACTGCTTCCTTGAAGGACCTTGCATCTCATGTGTAAGCCTTAAGGAGAAATGTGTCTCTAATACCACTGGTATTCAAACCTTTTGTAAGGTGGGTAACAACACCCACCTTCGTTATGATACCCCGAATGGCACTAATATTTTCCCAATTATTGGATGGGTAGAACTATTCTTGATAAGGGATGTCGACCACATCCCTTATCAAGAAACCCACCTCATTCAACTAAATAATTTTCAGCCTTTACGTTCGAGGCCAAATTATGTAATCATGAATTACACAGGTACTCCAGGAAGTTACAAAGATAGGCTCGCTTCTTATTGGAAAGGTCCCTCCATTATCTACACTCCACCTGGATATTACTTTTTCAGTTACAATAAGGCGTATACCTACCTTGTCCTGAATAGAGCAGGTACACATCATGATGTAGCTGTAGGAACACTATTTCCAACTACTGTTCCCTGTCCAATTACCTGACAACAAGACTCAAATTCCCTGATTAAACATTCAGTTTCTCCAGACTTTTGTGCAGAATGGAAGAATGCAAGGGTTCTATCAAAAAATAAAACTCACTCATTGGCATATGCAGCTCTTAGTGTTCTTTCTGTAGGAGGGTCTTCAGGAGTTATTAGTCATCAAAACCATAATTATCTCATTTGTGGACTCATGATTTCATGAAATGAGACAACTGCTGCCCTCATTGAAATTAGGGACATGCTTTCAGAATTGTGCCTATTTACCCAACAAAACCGCTAGGCTCTTGATTACATACTTGTGAAGGAAGGTGGAGTTTGCACCACAGTCAAAGGAAAGTGTATCATGGGGGTCACTTATTTCATCGAAAACATTACTAGGCATAGAGACAGCATCCACACTTTTGTCAACCAAATGAACGAAGGTGCAGGATTGGGAGATTGGGGTTTTGGCTCATGGTACAACTGGCTAATCAATATGGCTATGTATGCTGCTATTGTTTTAGTTGGTCTTTTTGTTGGTATTGCTATTGTTCAGAGTATTATTGCTAAAATATTAATTTCTATTG
>NW_025134909.1:0-1177 GCF_004010195.1 Chiloscyllium plagiosum
TCGCATAAAATCAAGACCTTCTTCTCCTCCATCCTATTTTAAGAGTGCAGAGCCCATTTCATATTGTCTTCCAATGTGCTTCCTACCAAATTACATCACACTTATCAGCATTTATCTTGATCTTCCATATATCGGAATACGGTCCATGTCCTGTTGGAGTTCCACGCTGGGAGGAATGGGAGGAGAGTGCACTCGAACACGTGGCTGCAGAAATGGTGCCTGAGTGAGGGATTCATGAATAATAGTCCCTCATTCTATGTAGGATGGACAGCGACAAATGGGCTGGCCAGCATCTGTGTCAAAGGAGTACTAATGTCCAGGGGAGCAGTGGGAAGCGAAATTTGCTAATGCTTTTCAGGAAGTTTTAAAAATGATTCGGCAGTGAGATCGGAAAATGAATTGTCGCTCCAGTGACCAGGAAGTGGAGAGTAGCGAGGTCATAACTAAGGTTTGAAGGTCGCAATAGAGTCACGACAGGCAGGAAGGTGGTTTGAAGTGCGTCTATTCAACGGCAGGAGTATCTGAATTAAGGTGGGTGAACATACTGCATGGGTTAGTACCTGGGACTTTGACGTTGTGGTCATTTCTGAGGCATGGATGGAGCAACGACTGGTATGGTTGTTGCATGCTCCGGTGTTTGGATACTTCAGTAAGAACAGGCAAGGTAACAAAAGCGGTGGAGGAGTGGAATTATTGGTCAAGGACAGAATTACGGTGGTACAAAGAGCATTTGTTGGGGACTCGAACACTGACTTAGTATGGGCTGTGGTTAGAAGCGGGAAGGAAGAGGTCAACATTTTGGGAGTTTTCTGTAGATCTCCGACAAGTTCCAGCGATGCGGTGGAAAGGGTTGCAAATTTCATTCTGGAAAGAATTGAAAGTAACAGTGTAGTTGTTATGATTTTTTTTACTTTCCAAGTACTGACTGGAAATGCTTTAGTTCTATTACTTCAGATGGGTCAGTTTTTGTCCAATGTGCTCAGGCAGGTTTCGAGACACAGTTTTTATATAGGCCAACAGGCGAGGCCACACTGATTTGGTACTGGGTAATGAACTAGGCCAGGCGTTAAATTTTGAGTAAGGTGGAGCACTTTGGTAATAGCATGTACAATTCGCTTCCTTTTACTATCACGATGGAAAGTTGGAAGTACATACCACAGGGCAAAATTTATAGCAG
>NW_025134910.1:0-1177 GCF_004010195.1 Chiloscyllium plagiosum
CGTTTCGGTCAAAGGTCTTCATCAGGATTTCGGAGGTGCCGAGCACAGAAGCAGGCCCTCTGTTCCAGCTCATCCCTGCTGACCAGATAACTGAAATTAATCTAGCTATATTTGCCATCAATTGTCCCTTACCTCTCCAAACCCTCCCTGTCGACATCCCATCGAGATGCCTTTTAAATGGAGACATGGTCAAGCATGCAAACTGACACATTTATTGTTTCCACCAAATAAAGGAGCTAGAGCAGCTTATCTGCTTCCTCCTGTATTATAGAAAATAAAGGAGCTGGAGCAGCGTCACTGCTTCATCGTGTATTATAGAAAATAAAGGAGCTGGAGCAGCGTCTCTGCTTCCTCCTGTATTATAGAAAATAAAGGAGCTGGAGTAGCGTCTCTGCATCCTCCTGTACTATAGAAAATAAAGGAGCTGGAGTAGCGTCTCTGCTTCCTCCTGTACTATAGAAAATAAAGGAGCTGGAGCAGCGTCTCTGCATCCTCCTGTACTATAGAAAATAAAGGAGCTGGAGTAGCGTCTCTGCTTCCTCCTGTATTATAGAAAATAAAGGAGCTGGAGCAGCGTCTCTGCTTCCCCCTGTATTATAGAAAGTAAAGCAGCTGGAGCAGCGTCACTGCTTCCTCCTGAATTACAGAAAATAAAGGAGCTGGAGCAGCCTGTATTATAGAAAATAAAGCAGCTGGAGCAGCGTCTCTGCTTCCTTCTGTATTATAGAAAATAAAGGAGCTGGAGCACGTCACTGCTTCCTCCTGTATTATAGAAAATAAAGGAGCTGGAGCAGCGTCACTGCTTCCTCCTGTATTATAGAAAATAAAGGAGCTGGAGTACGTCACTGCTTCCCCATGTATTATAGAAAAGAAAGGAGCTGGAGCAGCGTCTCTGCTTCCTCCTGTATTATAGAATATAAAGGAGCTGGATTGGCGTCTCTGCTTCCTCCTGTATCATAGAAAATAAAGGAGCTGGAGAAGCGTCTCTGCTTCCTCCTGTATAAAAGAAAATAAAGGAGCTGGAGCAGCGTCACTGCTTCCTCCTGTATTATAGAAAATAAAGGAGCCGGAGCAGCGTCACTGCTTCCTCCTGTATTATAGAAAATATAGGAGCTGGAGCAGCGTCACTGCTTCGTCCTGAATTGTAGAAAATAAAGGAGCTGGAGCAGCGTCACTG
>NW_025134911.1:0-230 GCF_004010195.1 Chiloscyllium plagiosum
TCACGCACAAGGCCGGATAAGGGAAGAAATAGACAAGAGTAATGGGCGCCACCGGGAAAGAATGCAGGGACAAACTGATCTTTTGCGGGTCAGCTTGGAACATCAGGACAGGGGGGAATGGGAATGAGGGAAAGAAGCTGAATATGCTGGAGCAAGGTGGAAGAATAGAGGATGCAAAACCGGCTTGAAGCTGCAATGAGGAATATTGCATGTGCTGTACTTGTACCTGT
>NW_025134911.1:270-1177 GCF_004010195.1 Chiloscyllium plagiosum
GTAACTAAGACACATACCTGAGTTTGCGGAGTCTGCTCCCTCCCTGCATTCGCTCCAGTTGCTACAAGTGACCAACTTCCCCTCCTCCCATCTCTGGCTCCCTCCCGGGATGAAGAGTCGTCCTGAGGGCGGGAGAATCACTTTGAAACTGACAGGGCTACTTCCGCGTTGTGACGTCAATAAAGGACCGAGGGGCGGGACGAAACCAACAGCGGGACGCCGCACTGCGCATGTGCTGCCCCTGCAGCAGAGGGGGAGGAGAACACATTTTCCAAAAACCCCTCCCTTCAGAGAATCCCCACAGTGTGGAAGCAGGCCACTCGGCCTCACCGACCCTCCCAAGGGTCACCCACCCACACCCATTCCCCTGTCCCCATTACTCTTCATTTATCCCTGAGTCATGCACCTTGCCTGCATATTATGCCTAATTTAGCATGGGTAAAAACAATGACTGCAGATGCTGGAAAGCAGATTTTGGATTAGTGGTGCTGGAAGAGCACAGCAGTTCAGGCAGCATCCGAGGAGCAGCAAAATCGACGTTTCGGGCAAAAGCCCAACATCAGGAATAAAGCATAGCCAATCCACACTAACCTGCACATCCCTGGGCATTATGTTAAATTTAGCATGGCCATACCACCCTCACCTGCACATCCCTGGGCACTATGATAATTTAGCATCGCCAGTCCACCCTAACCTGCATATCCTTGGGCACTATGGGTAATTTAGCATAGCCAATCCACCCTAATCTGCACATCCCTGGGGACTATGGGTAATTTAGCATGGCCAATCCACCCTCACCTGTACATCCCTAGGCACCATGGTTAATTTAGCACGGCCAATCCACCCTAACCTGCACATCCCTGGGCACGATGGGTATTTCAGCATGGTCAATCCACTTTAGATTAGA
>NW_025134912.1:0-1177 GCF_004010195.1 Chiloscyllium plagiosum
AGAGACCTGTTCGTTACCACCATCTCAGCAAGAAATGGCCCATTCCAGGATTTGGTATTTTTGAAATCCCATTAGACACGAACGTGTGTCACAACATCCCTGTTCAGTTTTTTTTTGAATGAAAATATTTAATTGAAAAACGTATCTCTCCCTGCCCTTTTGAATAGTTATGAACTGGTTCACAAAAAAAGACACAAACATTGTTGTTAAGTGATATAGCTTTATTACTGTTACTTAAGAGGTTGAATTATATTTGCTTTATTGTGGATAAGGCTAGACCCTAACCCCATAATATTTGAAGAACGTAGGCCAGACCATAAGTTTTCCAATGGTTGTGAGCAGGTGTGAAGTTGATGTTCCAGGACTGACACAGCTGGCCCAACCACTCAGTTTTGAAAACAATAGAATTTAATTTCAGACTACTGACTTAAAAACCAACAAAACAGAAGCGAATTTAGATTAACTTAACCCATTTCAAAACTCAATTGACTCTATCGCACATTAATGGTACAGTACTGATAATTGCAAGCAAACAACCCTTTTCAAACAAAAAATCAAACACAAATTCTTACAGGAGCATTAGCAGAGAGAAGGAGGATAAGCATGGAACTTCTCCTTTGGGTGGCCAGCAGCTTCTCTGGATTCACAGTTAAAACGTGACGATCAGTTACAGACAAAACAGGTTGTGCAAATCAAACCAAACCAAATCCTGAACTGGCAAAATCGATCACCCCCTTTCAATGTAGACTTATTTGATAAAAAAACACTTAAAGACGCCTTTTTTCAAACCGATATTCTCAAAAATATCAGTAAGTCTCCCGGTACAACTCGTCTTAAAATTAGACAACATAATCTTCACAACAAAGTAACATCGTCACAACTCCACTCTTAAGAAAAAAAAAATAAATGTCCAAAGATGACTCCATTTTTAAACTGGCAAAATCGATCACCCCCTTTCAATGTAGACTTATTTGGTAAAAAAAAACACTTAAAGACGCCTTTTTTCAAACCGATATTCTCAAAAATATCAGTAAGTCTCCCGGTACAGCCCGTCTTAAAATTACACAACATAACCTTCACAACAAAGTAACATCGTCACAACTCCACTCTTAAGAAAAAAAAATAAATGTCCAAAGATGACTCCATTTTTAAACAACAGTGAGTACATTGCAATCTC
>NW_025134913.1:0-1177 GCF_004010195.1 Chiloscyllium plagiosum
CTGGGACGTCTAAAACAATTGGCCAAAATATTAGGTACAGACTGGCCACTTTGCATTGAGATGACAATAAACGTCTGCACTTAGAGACTGGTGAACCATAGGAAATCGCTACCGCATAAGGATGTGGAAGCCAAGACACTGAATATAAATCAGGATTTCTAAATCCTAAAAGGATGGAGAGATCAGGAGAATGGTGTGGCGACACAGGATCATCCATCATTATACTGAATGGGGTAGAAAGCTCTATGACCCAAAGAAACTACTGTTGTTCCTATTTTATATTTTTCCGATGGTTCATCACATTCAGGGACATGTACATTGTTGGGAAAAGTACGATAAGGAGATGTTTGAACATGAGCGAGAGAGGGAAGGCTAAATGTGTTGAATGACCTACTTCTTTCCCAATGTTTCTGTGCAATCTGTAGGCAATCTCTGTAAACGTTGTCACAAGCTCTCAGATGTTAGGAAGGAGGTTTCTGCAGGATCAACAGGACTGTGTTTCCCATTCCGTTTTCTGATAACGAGATTGGTGCTGGGTGTTCTGTCCAGGATTATCCTTTTAGACCTCAGAACAGTTTGCTACAATTGAGTATCTTGCTTCGCCGTTTCAGAGACCATTGAAGAGGTTATCACATGTCTGTGTAACTGGAGTCACTTTTAGGCCAAGCCAGGAAAGCACAAGAGATTCACTTCCTGAAAGTACATTTGGGAAGGCAATTGGTGTTTACAATCGATATTGGATTCAAGGTCACTATCACTGACACCAGATTTTAGATCACAATATTTTATTAATAAATTTTAGCATCCACCAGCTCCCAGAGAATATTCCTATATTGGCTTAGTAATCCAGCAACATTTCCACAACAGCACATTCTTTACATGGGCAGCTAACAGAAAACAAACTGAGCACGTTATTTCTGTGCTGCTTGACAGCTCTGTCAAAAAGAACTCCCATCAATTTGATTACGACGATGAGACTGAGCTGATCGTAAATGTTCAGATTGTAATTATTTCCTCTTAGACATAGTTGAGTAAATTTTCGCATTTCCAGGTAGATTCAGTGTTGAAGCTGGAATGAAACAGTGTCTACAGGTACACGGCTTGTTGTGCAACACCAGTCTTCAGTCCAATTGCAGAAATGGTGTCAGGGCCCATTGCCTGTCTTGTATCTCCTGTG
>NW_025134914.1:0-1177 GCF_004010195.1 Chiloscyllium plagiosum
ACAACTAATTTAAAACTAATATTTCTGCGTAACGGAAAGTTAAAGAAACACTTCCTCCCCCTCTGTAACTCGCTCGTGAGGCTGAATAGGCTCCTCGTAGCTCTCTGTAATAGACTGGAAAGGCTGAATGGCTTCCTCCTCTCCTTGTATAACATACCCGAGACATTAAATGAGACAGCAACCCGTGGATTACGAGCAGCCATTAAACTGTATCTGATGGAGGTCCATCACTTCTCAGTTACAGAAACACAACCAACACAATGTACTCCAGGTGCCCTCTCAGTAACACCTCATACAGCTGCAGCGACACATCTCTTTGTTTTGAATGATTCAGTTGGCAAAATGTGCTGAAAAATGTGTTGCGCAGCAGGTCAGGCAGCATCCAAGGAGGAGGAGAATGGACGTTTCGTGATTTTCCAGCAACACATTTGTCAGCTCTGATCTCCAGCATCTGCAGTCCTCACTTTCTCCTTGTTGGCAAAATGTGCAAATATTCTAGATTTCCACCTTTTCAAGTAGCAACAGGCTAACATGGGCTGAATGGCCTTCTCTTATCCCTCTGTAAGCGGCCCATATGGACTGAATTGCTTCGGCCTTTTGCTGAGCAGCAGTCTTAAAGAAGCCAATAGTCTGCTGCTGACGCTCCCGGCTTCAATACTGCCGAAGCAAATTTGATTCGACGTCGCCCCAAACTCCCATCCATCTGTCATTCATGTGCACGCCGATGTATATTGCTTTTGTGTCTGGCAATGGCTTTATTTTAACATTCTCAAACACTTTACCTCATCTGTCCATGAAACTTCTCTCGTTCTCTCTCTGTCGATTTACAAAAAGCCAGCCAGTTGTTCGTATTTAAAATAATTTCCTCCATGTGTGTTCCTTCTCAAACAATGAGTTTCGCATTCAACCACGCCAATCTCGCACACTCACGCACTCTCCCTCAGTTTGTGATGAACACACACACGCAGCAAATCTTCCCATTGTAGGCAGTAATCTGATGCGAGTATGGTGAGTATACGATAGTAGAGTTTCCAGTACTCTCCATACTGGGCAGATAGTGCAGTTTACTGAGCAACACACTAGCATGGCCTGCACAGCTCTCCATGCTGAGCTGCCATCTTGTCCCTGTTTATGTTGTTTGTGATGTTCTGTCAAGCTGATTCAGAATTTGATGTAA
>NW_025134915.1:0-1177 GCF_004010195.1 Chiloscyllium plagiosum
GTATGCGGTAGATTTAAATTGTTATATTGCGAGTTTTCCATAACTTAATTGAATACTGTTGTTGTGAGTTTTGACACTGATGTGATTGTATCGCTGTGGGTAGTCCGTATCTTGTGAAAAATTTGAGCCATTCCTCAATTATTCATTTAGCTGTGATATTGCATCATGGAACGGCCTTTGGAAATCCATTCGACACATCCATTTTTGTTAACAAATACTGAATCCCAACTTTTGTTTTGGGTACGGGTGTTACACAAACAATTAAGACTCTTGCAATAGGTAGGAATGTGCGAATTTGGTTTTCCAATTACCTGACATGTACGACACTGCTGGCAAAAAGCGTGCACTTCCTTGTGCACTCGAGGCTAATAAAAATGCTTTTTTTGTTTTCGTTTCAGTTATTCTCACTCCTAAATGAACCATTCGAGGTAGCTTCTGTGCCGCCCGCAAGAGCTCCTTTCCATAAACCACTGTCAATCGAATTTGATAAACTTCTGCACGTTACACGTCTGCCTGAATATGTGATGGTCTCCATTTGCCCATTAAGACATAATTTTAAAGATACAGGAATACATTCCGATTATTTTTCTGTGTATGAATTTTGATATGATTAATTTCAGCGTTCATATTTCTGCTGTAAGTGATTGAATTTATCTGAGCTATAGATACATGCTCAGTCATTTCCCTGCTCATAAAGTGTTTCAAACGTCTGATCAAACCAAATCTCTGCTAATGAAACGTCAACGTCCTGATCTGTGATCTCGTTTTCTCCTCTTTCAACTTGTGACTTTGTGACCTCAATACCACTGAGTCAGCAAAAATTCTAGAACATGTGCTAGAAACTGATTGTCCATTCAGTTTCATCCAGTTCTAGTGGTGAATCATCTTTATCATTATCAATTACAAATCACGTTCCTGGAACAGAGCGCTTGTCCGACCATGACTTCCCCACTCTTCTCGAGACACTGTAACATCACTTTACATAATTGAGTGTTCCTTGTTTCACCGTGAATTATTGTCTCTTCGACTTGTTCCAGCAATAGACTTTCAGAGGCATATAACACCTCATCTTCCAGCATCAGATATTTGAGGTATGTCGGAACATTGTAAACTTTTCACTTCCTGCTACTGACATATGGGAGTGAAGTTTACATTCGCAGGTGTATGATTTAAGAAA
>NW_025134916.1:0-1177 GCF_004010195.1 Chiloscyllium plagiosum
AGTGTACCTCTCGCTGTGGTCATTACCAATGGGGCACGATCAAGCAATTTTAATATTTCTAGGGGCAGCCGGCCGGGCTGTCCCCTTTCACCATTACTTTTTACGTTGGTGATTGAACCATTGGCAGAGGCCATTCGTGGGGATCTCAATATATCAGCTCCAGAAGTGGGGTCAAAATTACATAAGATCTCGCTGTATGCAGACGATGTTCTAATTTTCTTGACAAATCCAGCAGTCTCAGTGCCTTCCCTGATACAATGCATTCATGCTTTTGGCACTTTTTCAGGGTATAAGATTAATTTTCCTAAATCAGAGGCTATGCCTATGGGTAGTCTTATGAAAGAGTTGGCTCTTGAGAGTGACTATAGATTCCCATTTAGGAGGTCACAGGGGGTTTCGTGTATTTGGACATATTCATTACTCCAGTTCTGGATTGGCTGCTCAAAGCCAATTTTACTCAATTATTTGAAAAAATTAAACAAGATCTCCAAAGATGGGAGGCACTTCCAGTCTCATGGTTGGGTCGGATAGCACTTATTAAGATGAATATTCTCCCTCGTTTGCTATACCCTATACGGATGCTCCCCCTGATTTTCAATAAACACACACCCAGCAGACTGAACAGTTGGTTCAGCTCCTTTATCTGGCACCGTAAACGGCCCCTCATTAAGTTAGCCAAACTGCAGTTGCCTCACAGATTGGGGGGAGTAGACCTTCCGGACATTAAAAATTACCAATTAAGCTCGCTTTTGACCTACGTAAGTGATTGGGTTTGTGGGGACCCTCTTTCAACATGGCTAGATAGCGAAGTCTCCCAGGCAAGGTGCCCCCTTACCAGTTTGCTGTTTTTGGACAAAGTGAGGACAGTTAGGGAATATTGCCATAACCCAATAGTCATCAATACTGTTAAAGCATGGAGGGCAACTCGGCAGAGGGAAGGTAATATTGACAAAACATCTTTGTTTACACCTTTAGTGGCTATGCTGGGTTTTCAACCAGGTATGATAGATTCAGGATTTAAATGTTGGGCAGCTAGGGGTATATCTTGCCTGGGTGGTTTATTTGAGGGAGATGTAATGATGTCCTTCGATCAGTTAGCACAGAAGTACAAGTTACCTAATAGAGATCTCTTTCGTTTTTTCAAGTTTTATTCAAAAAAGGACCACACTTTTGACTG
>NW_025134917.1:0-1177 GCF_004010195.1 Chiloscyllium plagiosum
CGGGTTGTTTACTTTGGAGCAGAGAAAGCTGAGTGGTCCATGATTCAGAAGGATAATATTATGAGCGACATGGACAGTGAGGATAGACAGCAGCTGTTCCTTTTTGTCAGAGGGTCAAGAAAAAAGGAGCACATTTTTAAAGTGAAAAGTTTGAGATTCATAGAGGATTTATTTTTTTTTTCACCTGGAGGGTTTTGTGTTCTGGGATTGCTTCCTGAGAGGTGAATTATAACGGGTAACCTCACAATCGTAAAACGTACTTGGACGAACACTTGAAAGTGTCATATCATTCCAGACTATGGACCTGCTGTAGGAAATTGGGACTAGTATAGATCGTGCTGTACTTCTGTTAGCACAGAGTCTATGCTCCTGTGAGTGTATGGTGTGTATGGTATGGAGTTGAGCAGTTTAAGGTAGGAATTGGTGAGTTTATGAAGAGTACATTCACAAGGGTTATAAGAGTGAACTGTCGTAACTTGGTAAATCATGTCAATGTGAAAAATATGAGTAAACATTTGCAGTTTCCTTACAGTTTGAAACCAGAGAATGGAAAATGGGGAACAGGGAAATGATAGAACTATGAATACACTACTTCAGTTCCGTCTTCACAGAACTTTCAAACAATACTAGGAAAACCAAGTCTGGCGTGGGAAAATGAAAGAGTACATGGAACATAGAACATAGTAAGTAAATGGTTTAGGCAAAATTATTGGGGCTGAAAGTAATGGTCATAGACAACACTAATATAGATTTATGAAATAGGAATTATGTTTGAGAAACAGACTGGGAGACAAATGAAAGAGAGGCAATGGATGCAAAACATTTTGATGTTTAGAAAAATTTTGGTAACGCTCCAAGCCCAGTTTGCAAAATCAAATCTGAGTGGACTGGGGCGATTATATGGAAATGGTTCTAGAATGGGACAACTGGCAGGAAACAGTGAATTGAAATAAACAGACTCGTCAAGCAACAGCCTGACATTGTCTGTAGGGTATTATTCTGTAAGGTAATATTCTGTAAGGTATAAGTCCTTCCACATCTAGTCAAGAGACGTTGGGGACAATTAACCATTCACTGGAGGAAGAGATTCCACAAATAACCCCATCCTCCTTGATGGAAGAGCCCAGCACTTCTTTGTATAAAATAAGGCTGATTCATTCGCAACAATCTTCAGTCA
>NW_025134918.1:0-1177 GCF_004010195.1 Chiloscyllium plagiosum
CCTTGCTCCTGACAACATGGGCTCTGATTTGACGAAGCAGTCTCCTTTATTGTACCCTGTCAAAGGCCTTGTGGAAATCCAAATGGATCACATCCACTGGCTCTCCTTTGTCTAACTCACTTGTTACCTCCTCAAAGATTTCTCACAGATTTGTCAGGCATGCCTCCCTTTGATGAAGCTGTGCTGACTCAGCTCAATTTTACCAGGCTGCAATTTTACCAGGCTTCAGGGTGAGATTCCAAATACCTGCAAGCTCACCCTTAAGTAGACCTCTAAAATCTTATCAATGACCAAGGTCAGGCTAACCAGCTTATAATGTCCCATCTCTGCCTCCCTCCTTTCTTAAACAGGGATGTTACTTTCACTATTTTCCAGTCTTCTGGAACCACCCCTGACTCCAGTGATTTCTGAAAGATCACAGCCAATGGCCCTACAATTACCTTAGCTATCTCCATCAGAACTCTGGGGTGTAGTCCATCGGGTCTGAATGATTTATCCACCTTCAGACCTTTCAGCTGCCTCAACCCCTCCACCTTAGTGATGCCCTCTCCACTCACTTCTGCTCCCAACTCTCTTGAAGGTCGGGTATGCTGGCTGATATTTTCGTATCATGGTTAGCCACAGGTGAGGTCCCAGAAGACTGGAGGATAGCGAAGACTGTGCCATTGTTCAAAAAGGGCTGAAAAATAAATGCCTGGGAATTATAAGCTTAAAAATTGTGGTGGTTAAGTTGTTTGATAAGATACGATATACATGTATTTGGAAAGTGTGGATTGATTAGGAGTTGTCAGCATGACTTTGTGAGTGGGAGAATATGCCTCACAAATCTGTTAAGGTACTTTGATGAATTGACCAGGAAGGTTGATGAGGGCAGGATGGTAGACGTGGTCTATATGGATTTCAGTGAAGCCTTTGATAAGGTTCCACATGGTAGGCTGTTGTGGAAGGTTAGATTGCATGGAATCCAAGGTGACCTGGCAAATTGGATACACGATTGGCTTGATGGTAGAAAGCACAGGGTAATAGGGGAAGGATCCTTATTGTACTGGAGGCCTGTGACTAGTGGAGTGCCTCGGGGTCAGTGCTGGGCCCATTACTGTTTGTTATCTGTATCAATGTTTTGGATGAGAATGTACAAGGCATAGTTAGTGAGTTTGCAGATGACACTCAAATAAGC
>NW_025134919.1:0-1177 GCF_004010195.1 Chiloscyllium plagiosum
CCAAATACATTGATGGCATTTTCTTCGTCTGGATCCATGGCGAGGAGTCACCGATACAACTATACTGTGATATCAACATGTTTCATCTCACCATAAAACCCATCATGGACTACTCTCAACTATCTGTCAAATTCTTGAACACATACATCGACATCAAGAATGGACTCCTCAGCACCACACTCTACCACAAACCCTCAGACAACCTCACAATACTACACTCATCCAGCTTCCACCCAAAACATTTCAAAAGAGCGATCCCCTATGGACAAGCTCTATGCGTACACTGGGTCTGTTCAGATGAGGAGGAATGTGCTGGGCACCTGGAAATACTCAGGGATTCCCTCATAAGAACGGGGTACAATGCTCAACTCATCGACCGCCAGTTTCGACATGCTTCAGCAAGGAACCGTAATGACATCCTCAGGAGACAGACACGTGCGGAATCCGACAGGGTACACTTCATTGTTCAGTACTTCCCAGGGAACTGAAAAGAATTATGCCATGTTCTTCGTGACCTACAACACATTATCAATGAGGATGAGTACATCACCAAGACCTCTCCCAGACCTCCACTGCTTGCCTTGAAACAAACGCCAAACCACAAACAGATCATTGATCATAGCAAGCTGCCCGAATTTCAGGACAACTCCATACAACCCTGTCACGGTAGGCGCTGCAAGACGTGTCCGAGTGTAGACATGGATGCCACGATTACACGTGGGGACACCTCCCACCATGTACATGGCAGGTACTCATGTGACTCAGCCAAGGTTGCAGCCAAGGATGCCCTGAGGCATGGCATTTTGGGGAAACCGAGCAAAGGCTACGGCAATGGATGAATGTGCACCGCACAACAGTCAACAGACAGGTGTGTTCCCTCCCGCTTGGGGAACATTTCAACTGTCCAGGATATTCGCCCTCGGACCTTCGGGTGACCATTCTCCAAGGCTGACTTCGGTACAGGCAGCAGTGAAATGTAGCCGAGCAGTGGCTGAGAGCTAAGTTCCATGACCATAGGAATGGCCTCAACAGGGACCTTCGGTTAATGACATCTGCACGTGACCACCATTGCACTATATACACATAGACACTACTACACACACAGTCCTACATACATACACAAACAAAGACCCACATGCACACGTATACATATACGTTTGTGGGGTGAAACTGTACT
>NW_025134920.1:0-1177 GCF_004010195.1 Chiloscyllium plagiosum
AATGATAATGTAATTAAGCAGATTCAGTATGACACCATAAAAGAGAAACTATTTCTGACTATTTTGATGAACGCTCAACCAGAGCAGTTAGTATGGACCCAAGACAGGTGCCTTATTTGGATTTCACGAAGGTTTTAAACAAGTGCCTCACAAAAGGTTACATCCTAAGATAAGAGCCCATAGAATTGGAGTCAATATGTTGACAAGGATGGAGAATTGAAAATGTGTTGCTGGAAAAGCGCAGCAGGTCAGACAGCATCCAAGGAACAGGAGAATCGACGTTTCGGGCATAAGCCCTTCTTCAGGACATTTTCAGCTCTGATCTCCAGCATCTGCAGTCCTCACTTTCTCCTCAAGAATGGAGAATTGCCAAACTGCCAGAAAGCAATGACCAGAGGAGAAGAGGCTCTTTTGCAGGTTGGTGAAATGTGACGAGGGGGAGTTTCGTAGTGATCAGTGCTGAGACTGCAACTGCAACTGTTTACAATGGAGATAAACAGCTTGGAAGAAGAAAGTGCTGTAATTCATTTTGCAAACAACATAAAATAAATAGAAGTGCAGATTGCTAGAAGGATACAAATCGTTCACTAACATCTTGATATGTGAGTAGACAAAAAGGTTAGCAAATGAAGTATTATGTGGGAAAATGCAAAGCTGTCAATTTTGGAAGTGGGCAGAAGAAGTATTATTTAAATGGGAAAATGCAGCGGAATTCTGCAACAAACGGAATTGAGGTACTTACGCACAAAATACAGAAAACGAGCACACAGTTGCAGCAGGTAAATAGTAAGTTTAAAGGAACGTTGGTCCTTATTTCAAGGCGTTGTGAGAGTAAGAGTCGAGGTCTTCCAGAGACCACATCTGGAGAATCTCAGAAATTTCTGTCCGTCTATTTACAAAATAATATTTCGCTGAGTCCTCCACAGCGAAACTTCACTCGATGTGCCCCCGGTGGGTTTGCCTTCAGAAGATCAGGATGAGACTTTACTCTCTGCAAGTTGCAAAATGAGATTTGGTCTTTTTGAATCGGTTTGGATTCTTCAGAGGCTTGACAGGGTGAACGCTGAGAGTACGTTTCCTTCATGGGAAAGTCTACAACCAAAGTGCAGAGTATCCAAATAAAACGTGCCAAATTAGAAGTAGCTTTATGAGAGTCATAGAGATGTACAGCATGGAA
>NW_025134921.1:0-1177 GCF_004010195.1 Chiloscyllium plagiosum
ATCCTTATGACCTTTTAATTGGGGTTTGTTTTTTGTGTTTTTGCAAAAGTGGGAAATAGATGCTTGTAACTACTGCTTGTACAAGCATATCTGGCTTAACCTACATCCTCACAGCACCATATCTCGTTGTCTGTAACATCTACCATTGTTTGCCGGCACATTTCGTTCTTGTATGCACATTTTAGCTCATACAAAAAAATACATATTTCCTTCACATAGTTTCCATTCTTGTTGGCTCAGCTCTTGGTTGAAACAATTATACACTGGTGTGAGTGCATTTACCTTGCATAAATAATTATGATTGCATAAGTGACACTACTTTACCTATATCCCAAAATTTCCCCCCTTTTCTTTAATTATCATTTGTTATCTTCTGCATTTTTCTTTTAAACGTTG
The DNA here is from genome assembly GCF_004010195.1 of Chiloscyllium plagiosum. Lineage (NCBI taxonomy): Eukaryota > Metazoa > Chordata > Chondrichthyes > Orectolobiformes > Hemiscylliidae > Chiloscyllium > Chiloscyllium plagiosum. The sequence goes on from NW_025134921.1 coordinate 397, forward strand.
CCCCCAAAATTCGCAGGCATCATTCCGGAGATTTCATCCATCTTGGTCTCACTCATTCCCTCATTATTTAATCGACAAAGTTCCTCTGCCTGATTCCATTTTAGGGGTATTTGTTTTATTAAGGCTGTCTCAATCAGTCATTGGGTGAGTCCTCGTATACAGGGCATGATACAACAGCCAATGGCTCCCAATACCCTGGCTATTACTATCAGGGAAGTAAGGATGGAAACCACCACCCCCTTCCACTTTCCAAATCATGATTCATGCCATCCCGTGAGAGATGTGTCTACTCCTGAATTCTCAGCCAGTTTCTCTGCTAAGGTAGTCAATCCCCTTAAGGCCCGAGTAATTGAACCATCAGGTGCAGTGTTATTAGGAATAAAGGTACAACAGCTTCCTTGTAACATCACACACACACACACACCCTTTTTCCGCTAAAATCATATCAAGGGCCATTCTGTTTTCCCATGCCATCCTACTTATCGCATCAATCTGTTCTGATATTCCTTTAACCGCATTTCTTGTATAACTTATAAATCGCTGTTGATTATAGAAAATGTAATTTATCCAATCTACATTTTTATTAATTGTTACCCACTAAAAGAGAGCTGACTCAAGGCCTGCTGAAATCTGAATACGAGCCTTGAACTCATAAGGTTCTCTCCGAGGGACTCCGACAGAATCGAGATAAATCCTGTCATCGAAAGAAATGTCTAACAGTGATCTCTTACTCTTTCCCTTTTTCCCCACTATCTTTCCCTTCTCAAATGCCAGGGTAAAT
>NW_025134922.1:0-1177 GCF_004010195.1 Chiloscyllium plagiosum
AGGAGATCTCAAACAGGTCCAGCAGCAGATTACCTTCCACTCCTGCAGAGAGTGACTGAGTTCATTATTGCCTCTGAACCTGTTCAGCAGAGAGATCCTGGGGAAGTGAAAGGCCATTATCCTTCAGAAAGGAGACAGCAACAATTGAAACCACAATGATGTGCTGTCACTGTCACTACCAGGGTCGGGAAAGCAACAAGGTCTGTGACAGATACAGAGGCTCTGCCTTGTTGTAGATCACACAGGGTCTGTTTCCGTCCTGTACAGCTCTATGACTCTATGTTGGACTTTGAAATTCCATATTATCTTGTAACTAGGGCAACAAGGGATGTGATGAACACCAGCGATGTACCATCCCACGAGTGAGTAAAAGAATGAAACTTGCTGAGCAATGAATGAATGAACAAGATGTGCTGAAGTTCAGCTATCAGTTGAGATGGATTGTAGCCTTTGAGAGAAAGGGGGATGTTTTCTCCAGTCTCACAGTGAAGTCTCACAGATACACTCATGGTTATAGTCACTGATGGAATAAAGTTCCCGTTCTCCATCACAGCCGAGGTCACCTGAAGCATGGCACTCTACTTAAAGACACTTGTCACCCCAGACGCCTATATACCTGAGCAATGTAATGTTTTCGAGGTTACAGGCAGCTGTGAAGCTGTATCTACCAGTTTGTTTTAAGGTTGCCAGGGACAATATAAATGGTGCCACATTTTGGAATATAACGTCGTCGGCACAGTGGCTCAGTGGTTAGCACCGCTGCCTCATGGCGCCAGGAACCTTGGTTTGATTCCATCCTCTGGCGCCTGTCTGCGTGGAGTTTGCACATTTTCCCTGTGTCTGCATGAGTGCTCCGATTTCCTCCCACAATCCAAAATTTTTCATTTTCGGGTGGATTGGCTGTGTTAGATCTCCCCATAGTGTGCATAGGGACGCGTAGGTTAAGGTGGATTGGCCAGTGGGAAATACTGGGGCAAGATTAGATACTGCCTGACCTGCTGTGATTTTCCAGCACCACTCTAACCTTGATCTGATCTCCAGCATCTGCAGTCCTCATTTTTGGCAGGTAGTACAAACACAAAGTGCACAGCAATGTGCAGGTTAGGGTGGACTGGCCAGTGCTATGTAGCCCATCGTGTTCAGAATCTGCAGGTTAGGGTGAATTGGCCATGCTAAA
>NW_025134923.1:0-1177 GCF_004010195.1 Chiloscyllium plagiosum
AAAAAAAATCAGAGGTAACCTATCGAGTCCAGTCACTCTTCATCAGTAACATCATTGAGGTAAGTGAAGGCCATGAAGCTACCCTTCATTGTTGAGTGATCACTCATTAATGACTTCCGCAATGTGCGTTTTAGTCAGAAGTGTTGACATCAATTTGTGATTTTATTTCTTGAGCAGTTATAACATGTTTTTGAAAACGGTATCATTGCAGCTGATGTTAGGCTTTTGCTCAAGTGAGTTCAACGAATATCAATGATGAGATGCACAATCATGTTAGTGAGGATGTATTTCAATTGTATTCCAGGGCCCACTTGAATGGGTCAGTTCAGAGGATCTTGTTGAACTATCATCTCCAGACTAATTAAAACAGCTTCTTATCTACGAAATGGAAGAAGCAGTAATTGATGAGTTAGAGCGAAGTCACTAACCGATTCTCGCAGCTGTTCAGATCCCTGGTTATCTCCTTTGTAAATTGTTGATGTTGAACATCAATGTGAGCTCTGCATGTTCTTGATACAGTTCAAATTGATTTATTTCAGAACATCTTGTTGCGTTTAAAAATTGAGCAAAGTGAGTTAGTCTGTGCACAGTGTTACACTGCTTTAGATTGCGTTGTATCTGCCACGAGTTTGCGTTGTTAATTTCTAGCATTCAGTCCGACTTTAACAAAACGGGGCATGTATATTTAAAAAGTGTGGTGTTTTCGTTCTTTCAGGGTAGTTATGAGTCAGCAGAATTCTGGGCATCAAAGGTTAATAAATGATTTTTTTAATGAAAAGAAGTCATGACGGCAGAGCTCGTTCCTTGATGACCAATGAAGTGATAGAAAAGCAGGGATATTCAGAAATATTCATGCATGTCGATATGAGGTTGAAGGTGTGTGAAATTATCTATTAGCAATGCAAGGTCTGAGGGATAAATGAGCAACTTATGTATTTTTGATTGTATCTTCAAAGGGTTAACGAATTGTCATTTTCCTTGAGTATTGCTGTTGAGAAAAAGACTTCTGGCCGAGAGATGGGAGTGGACAGTCATCAATTTTTACCAGGGTTTACTTGTGAGCCTGGCGATCAGAATATCAGTCCACGGAATCCACACCAATCTTCCAAAGAATGTCCAATCCAGCTACCCAAATCCTGCAGCTTGCATTTCACATGGCTCACACATCGACACTGCA
>NW_025134924.1:0-1177 GCF_004010195.1 Chiloscyllium plagiosum
GTGAACAGCTGTCCCGGTGTATATTGTAGTGAATAGCTGTCGTGGTGAATAGTGTAGAGAACAGCTGTCCCGCGTATATCGCAGTGAACAGCTGTCCCGGTGTATGTTGTAGACAACAGCTGTCCCGGTGTATATTGTAGTGAACAGCTGTCCCGGTATACATTGTAGTGAACAGCTGTCCCGGTGTATATTGTAGTGAACAGCTGTCCTGGTGTATGTTGTAGAGAACAGCTGTCCCGGTGTATATTGTAGTGAACAGCTGTCCCGGTGTATATTGTAGTGAACAGCAGTCCTGGTGTATGTTGTAGTGAACACCTGTCCCGGTGTATATTGTAGTGAACAGCTGTCCTGGTGTATATCGTAGTGAACAGCAGTCCTGGTGTAAGTTTTAGAGAACAGCTGTCCCAGTGTATATTGTAGTGAACAGCTGTCCTGGTGTATATCGTAGTGAACAGCTGTCCCGGTGTATGTTGTTGTGAACAGCTATCCTGGTGTATATTGTAGTGAACAGCTGTCCCGGTGTATACTGTAGAGAACAGCCGTCCTGGTGTTTAATGTAGAGAACAGCTGTCACGGTTTATATCGTAGTGAACAGCTGTCCTGGTGTATGGTGTAGTGAACAGCTGTCCTGGTGTATATTGTAGAGAACAGCTGTCCTGGTGTTTAATGTAGAGAACAGCTGTCCCGGTTTATATCGTAGTGAACAGCTGTCCTGGTGTATGTTGTAGTGAACAGCTGTCCCGGTGTATATTGTAGTGAACAGCTGTCCTGGTGTCTATTGTAGTGAACAGCTATCTCGGTGTATATTGCAGAGAACAGCTGTCCCGGTATATATTGTAGAGAACAGCTGTCCCGGTGTATGTTGTAGTGAACAGCTGTCACGGTGTATGTTGTAGAGAACAGTTGTCCCGGTGTATATTGTAGTGAACAGCTGTCCTGGTGTATATTGATGTGAACAGCTGTCTCGCTGTTTATTGTAGAGAACAGCCTCACCGGTGTATATTGTAGAGAACAGCTGTCCTGGTGTATATTGTTGTGAACAGCTGTCCTGGTGTACATTGTAGAGAACAGCTGTCCCGGTGTATATTGTAGAGAACAGCTGTCCCGGTGCATGTTTTAGATAACAGCTGTCCCAGTGTATAGTGTAGTGAACAGCTGTCCCAGTGTATGTTGTAGT
>NW_025134925.1:0-1177 GCF_004010195.1 Chiloscyllium plagiosum
TGCTTGTGGATATGGTGCAAATTAATAGGGCTGAGCTTTTTGAGTGTTGTTGGAACTGCACCCATCCATGCAAGTGGGGAGTATTCCATCACAATGCTGACTGTGCCTTATAAATAATGGCCAGGTTGTGAGGAGTCAGGAGGTGTTCTTTCCACCGCATTACTCCGAGTCTCTGAGCCGCTCAGATAGCCATTGTGTTCATGTGAAGAGTCACAGACTCATAGAGTCATAGGGATGGACAGCACAGAAACAGACCCTTCGGTCCAACTCGTCCGTACTGACTAGATATCGCAACCCAATCTCGTCCCACCTGCCAGCACCCGGTCTCTCCCTCCAAACCCTTCCTATTCATTTACTCATCCAGATGCCTTTTGAATTTTGTCATTATATTAGCCTCCACCACTTCCTCTGACAACGCATTCCACACACACACCAACCACTGCGTGAAAAAAGTTCCCCCTCGTCTCTTTTAAATCTTTCCACTCTCACCATAAACCCATGCCCTCCAGTTCTGGAGTACCCTACCTCAGGGAAAAGATTTTGTCTATTTATCATATCCATGCCCCCTTGTCAATGGCAGCGATGGTAACACCACTGAATGTCAATGGGCAGTGGTTAGTGTTATAGACCAGACCAGACCACATCAAAATATTCTAAGAAGTTAACTCAGATACTCACGTTTTCTTATGGTAAAGACTAATATAAAGTGCCTGTTGCAGATAGAATGAATATAGTCAAACTACTCGAAGTAAAGCACAATAATTTATTTAAATACTGTCGTTAAAATATATCCAAAGAAAGAGGAATTTAGAATAACTTCACTCTTTTGGAAAAACCATAGATACAGTAACGATTACTACTTAACTGTTTCAATATAGTAGCATCCTATAAACACACCCCTTGACCAAAAGGAAATTTAAGAGACACATTCTCACCCGCAGTTCTCCCAGCCAAGAGAGAAAAACATCAACAGAATATTCAGAGAGAGTAGCAGCCAGGAGCCAATCACTGATGGTTCCAATTCTGTTCAGACCCCAACAGCTTCTGATGTAAGGACAAAGTAAAAACCCAGAAATCCTGATCCAAGAGAGCTGGCCACACCTTTGGAGCTGTTTTAAATTAAAACCCAAGGTCTGACAAACTGTTTCGTCAATTGGTCTTAACTACCGAACTTGGT
>NW_025134926.1:0-1177 GCF_004010195.1 Chiloscyllium plagiosum
TCAATGAAGAATTCCAGCCTAGTTAAAATTTTCTGATTGGTTTCTCTTCAGTATTATTCTAGTAAATCTTATTGTTGCACCTTCCACTGTGCCTGTATCTTGTGTATTTGATCGAAATTTTGAATTTGGTTGGTGTTAACATTGTTGCAATTGTGCCAACTCAAAATAAGTATAAAGGTAAGTAGGTTACAGCAGTGGGGCCAGCTAATTGTCTCTAGAATTGTCTGTTGGTCAAATGTATTAAAGCACAGAATGCTGATGGATGTTAAAATAACACCATGCTAATTGCTCCTTAATTTGTAAACTTAGATGTCATTTTCCTTTTTCAGAAGTTTTAAAGGAACTTGATGATGCTTATGAAAAGTATAAGCAAGAAACAGACATTACTCAAAGAAAACGGTTGCTGCATCAACTCCAGCGAGCATTAATTAACTCCCAAGAGCTGGGAGATGAGAAGATTCAGATTGTTTCTCACATGAGTGAGCAAGTGGAGAACTGTGCAAGGGAGATGGATAGTCACTCAGAATGTTTTGAGGACCAAAATGAACATGAGAGCTCTGTTGAGAAGATCAAAATGGAAGTGTCACAAACTGAAAGACCTTCCCGAAGGCTGCGTAGACAAAAAAACGGTGAAAACCGTGATTTGTGTCAAGTTGGTAATGAAACTGAAGAGGCAGAGGAGCCTCCTAAAGAAAAAAGATCAAAATCTGCAAAAAAGAAGCGCTCAAAAGCTAGACCAGAAAGGGATATCTCCCCCATTGATTTTCCTATCGATCCAAATGAACCAACTTACTGTCTGTGCAACCAAGTGTCTTATGGTGAAATGATAGGATGTGATAATGACGAATGCCCAATTGAGTGGTTTCACTTTTCTTGTGTAGGCTTAACATACAAGCCAAAAGGCAAATGGTATTGTCCTAAATGCAGAGGTGATACTGAAAAGACTATGGACAAGTGCATAGAAAAATCAAAAAAAGATAGGAAGTTAAGGTAGTGACTACCATAAATATTACAAGGTTTTCAAACTTCTCCCATCATGTATATTAGCTTAAAATGTATGTGTAACTATGCAATCATTTTTATGATAGTATTAAACATTGCTGAATTTTGATTAATGTATATTGACTCATGAACCCAAATGATACATACCTCCATATTTTTTGAAGTAGCCTACCAT
>NW_025134927.1:0-1177 GCF_004010195.1 Chiloscyllium plagiosum
GGGAGGCATGAGGTTGACATAAGGAATGCTGTTACGATAAAACAACACCCCTACAGATTTAATCCTTTCAAAGTCACATAGGATCAGATGAAAGTGAAGGCAATGCTCAATGAAGATATCATTGAACTGAGTCAGAGTGAATGCAGTTTGCCGATCATGTTAGTTCCAAAACCTGACAGGACTCAACGATTTTGTGTGGCTTATTGGAAGGTCAACACCAGAACAAAATCGGCCTCATACCCAATACCAAGATTGGAGGACTGTGTGAAGAAAGTTGAACAAGCCAGTTACATCACAAAGTTGAACATACTGTGTGATAACTGGCAGGTACCTTTATCAGAGAAAGTGAAAGAAGTTACTGCATTTGCAACCACAACTGGGCTATATCCCCTCAAAGTGATGACTTTTGGAATGAAGAAGGCTCTTTCCAAGGACTGATAAACAGAATAGTGGATGTATTAATAAACTGTGCAGATTATTTGGATGATGTAGTGATCTTTAGCGAGTCATGGAAAGCTCACATGGTACAGTTGGCAGAGCTCTTCGCACAATTATGAGATGCAGAACTGGTAATAATCTTAAAGAAAACAGAATTCGTAAAGGCAAAAGTGATGTTCTTGGGACATAACATCAGTCATGGATGAATAACCCCAAAGAGTGTGAAGATTAGACTACTTACAGTGTGGAAACAGGCCCTACGGCACAACAAGTCTACACCGACCCTCCGAAGAGCAACCCACCCAGACCATTCCCCTATATTTACCCCTTCAGCTAACACTATGGGCAATTTAGCATGGCCAATTTACCTAACCTGCACATTTTGGACTGTGGGAGGAAACGGGATCACCCAGAGGAAACCCACGCAGACACGGGGAGAATGTGCAAACTCCACACAGACAGTCACCCGAGGCGGGAATTGAACCCGGGTCTCTGGCGCTGTCAGGCAGCAGTGTTAACCACTGTGCCACCGTGCCGCCCTAGAAGATGAAGGTCAACGAAGAATTTCCACGACCATTCTCCAAGAAAGAGGTGCTTCAGTTTTTGGAATGAAGCAGATTCTACTGGAAGTTTGTTTCAACCTTCAGCAGCCGGGTGGCACTGCGAACAGATTTACTGAAGATGGACACAAAATATTGGTGGGCCAAACAATGTCAGGAATCATTTGACAATTTAGCTC
>NW_025134928.1:0-1177 GCF_004010195.1 Chiloscyllium plagiosum
GTGTGGTCCTCAGGGACGAGTACTAAACTGGGCCAAGGCCAATTGCATCAAAATTAGGCAGGAGCTCGGAAATGTGAAATGGGCACAACTATTCGGAGGGGAGTCCACATTTGAGATGTGAGAGACTTTCAAGGTAAGGTTATAGATAGTGCAGGATAGGCACAAAGGATAGGAAGAGCAATATTAGTGAACCGAGGATAAAAAGAGAAATTCTACGACAAGCCAAGAGGAAAAGGGAAGCATACATAAGGTCGAGGCAGCTCAGAAAAGAACTGGCCCTGGAAGAATATCGGAAGTGTGGGACAAGTCTTAAACGAGGAATCAAGCGGGCACAAAGCGGTAATGAAATAGGCTTTAGCGAGCAGAATTGAGAAAAATCCCAAAGCATTTTATTCTTATATAAGAAGCAAGCGTGTAACTAGAGAAAGGATTGGTCCACTAAAAGATAACGAAGGAAGGCTGTGTGTTGAACCTGAGAGAATGGGTGAGGTTCTGAATGATTACTTTGCATCAGTGTTCACTGAACAGAGGAACATGATGAATGTTGAGATTAGAGATAGTAGATTGATTAGCCTGGGTTACGTTGACATAAATAGGGAAGATGTGTTGGGTAGGCGAGAGGATAATAAGATGGTCAAATCCCCAAGACCTGATGGGATTTTCTTCCAGGTTGCTGAGGGAGGCGAGAGAGGAAATAACTGGGACCCTGACAGATATCTTTGTGGCATTCTGAAATACAGGTGAGGCGCCTGAGGACTGGAGGGTTGCTCATGTTGTCCCTCTGTACAAGAAGGGTAGTGGGGATATTCTGGGTAACTACCGACCAGTGTGCCTGACGTCAGTGGTAGGAAAGTTGCTGGAGAAGGTACTGAGGAATAGGATATATTTATATTTAGAAAGGAATGGGCTTATCAGTGATAGGCGGCATAGTTTTGTGCGGGGGAAATCGTGCTTTACCGACTTAATAGAGTTCTTCGTGAAAATGACCAAGTTGATAGATGAAGGAAGGGCTGTTGATGTCATATACATGCACTTTAGTAAGACGTTTGATAAGCTTCCCCATGGTAGACTAATGGAGAAAGTGAAGTCACATGGTGTGCAGGGTGTTCCAGCTAGATGGGTAAAGAACTGATTGAGCAACAGAAGACAGAGAGTAGTAGTTGAAGGGAGTTTCTCG
>NW_025134929.1:0-1177 GCF_004010195.1 Chiloscyllium plagiosum
TGGATGACACTGAGAACCAAAAGGTTGTTATTTACTTAAGAGGACTCATAAAAAGAAGCATTACAAAGGGATTGGAGTGTTTCCTGTGTATGAAACATAATGTCAGCATGCTGATGCAACAAGTAACTAGGTTGGTACATTAGGCGGCTTCCTGGGATGAAAGGGTTGAATTATTGAGTATATCTAAAATGGTGAGGCGATTATTCATTATGAATGAGGGTGATATTACTGAAATGTACAAGATACAGAGGGGGCTTGACAAGGTAGATGTGCTTCTACACCTGGGTAGAGTCTGGGATATAGATACAGAATAGCAGGTATTGATTTCATTCTGAGCTGCAAAAGAAAGTCTTCTTTCAGAAAGTAGTCAATGTCTGAAATTCCCTAACCCAGGGAGTTGTGGGGGCTGGGTCACTGACTGTATTTACAGACGCGGCGGATTGTTTTCTGACATAACAGCAAGTTGAGGGATACAAGGTGTTAGCAGGAAAGTGGAGGTGAGCCATGGAATAGATCAGCCATGTAACTATTGAATGACAGTGCAGGCTTGCGAGGCCGAATAGCCTGCTCCTGTTCCTATTTCGTACGTTCTCATGTCTGCTTTTGGAAAGTCACTGGTTATTTTCCTGGAAGATGTGTTGTACAATGTTGCATTCAGGGAAAGCAGAGGATTTCTTTGAGTTAACTCTGGGTGGGGTATGTGGGCTGTATTCACAGTGAATCTGGGTCGGTAACATGACCCACATCTCGAGCAGAAGTTACAGAGAAGGGAAGCCTGAATGGAAGAATTGGGGGTGGGGGTCAACTCCTGATTCAGCTTGGATTTTCCAAGTGCATTTCCCAAACTACACCTAACCAGCAGAGTGGCCTCAATCTGCCCCTGTGCAGCGGATCTGAAGGGCTGAATTGAACATAGAACATAGGGCTGAGGGACAAGAGAGTGCCATTCGGCCGTTTGACACTACTCCACCAGTAAATAAGTTCGTGGCTCATCACACTGTGGTCCCTGCTGCACTTTTCTCTCCATGCACCATTATCGCTGATTCACCTGTCAGTGGAAAATCAAACGAACCAGCCTTGGTATAATATAAAGATTCAGCCTTTCCAAACTTCTGGGAAAGAGAATTCCCACTTGAATTAAATTTCACATTGTGAATTTCTCTTCGTTCCTTTTCTA
>NW_025134930.1:0-1177 GCF_004010195.1 Chiloscyllium plagiosum
AAGTGAATGAAACATTGAGGATTAATAAAAAAAGTCAATTCTGTCTCGGTTGTGACTTCCATGACCGCAGATGGCTTGGGAACAAACAATTGAGGAAAATCAAAGAGAGACACCTGGATGAGTTTATGCCCGAACTCATGCTTGGGAGAGTCATCAGAGAGGGCAGTGCAGTATGTTAGAATAGTATTGATGTCGATAACTTTTCCAAGCCAGGGAGAACTTTTCATCTCAGACTCATGTTCAGGAGGCTGAGACAGGACTGTAAATTGCCAGCCTTGACACAACAGACTCCAATGCAAGAATGGAAGTGAGGCTCGCTTGTTGAATATGTCTGACATCATATAAGATAGCAGACTAAAGCTGATATTCCAAAAATATGCATGTTGGGTGGAACGACAATGCTAAATTGTCCATTGTGTTCATGGATGTGCAGGCTGTGTAGATCGCATTACACGGATACAATAGAAATGCTGGATCTAATTTGAAAGCACTTCGAATAACGAGTACAGAAAAAAAATGGACTAAATAGTCGTTTCCACAGAGCAGATATTCCATACTTCTATCATTTACTCATCAGTTTGGTTGTAACTGAAATAGCTTAAATAAAAAAAAAACATGGCTTTGAATAAAAACTCACGTCTTCTTTTACTCATTCTGATGAAAATTTATGTTCTCCATTAGGCACTTTACGCCTAACAATATACCCGATTGACTAAGGAAATCATGGAGGAAATAAGGAAGGAAAAGAGGCATATGATACATACTGAAAGAATGCTAGTAATACCAATGCGCCAGAGTATTTCAACTGTGGAGAGCCATACTGAGAAAAATAAAGAAGGCTAACAGGAAGCATAAGGAAAGAGTGCCAGGTGCACTAAATCAAAGAGAAAAGACAAGTCTTCAATATGTTAACAGTGAAAGGTTAATGAAGGATAAAGGGGAGTCTATAAGGAACAAATAAGTTTAGCTGCTCCCTGAATCAATTTATAACCGAGATAATAAATGAGAGGTTTGATGTGGACTTTGCAAAGTAAGAAAAATGATAGCAACAGCGTAGTTTAAAATGTCGATTTTGCACAACTGAGCTGTATGTTAATGGAGATAGGAAAGTGTTCAACCGCCTGGCACCACTACTGGTCGAAACGTCTTCAGGACCAGATAGATGTATTCTGCCTTG
>NW_025134931.1:0-1177 GCF_004010195.1 Chiloscyllium plagiosum
TCAAAAGGATAACACTGATTTCTTTTCACGGACCTGCTGAGCTTTTCCAGAAACATCTGTATTTGTAGCCACATCCTTAGAGCTGAATGGCTGAAAGATGCAACTTGCTTGCCTCTGTTTGAAACCTTACAATGCAAGTGAACAGAAGCATCATTCAGAGCACTCTCTCAAAGACAAAAACAAGCTGTCCTTATCCTGCAGTGCTGGAAGGAGTGCCGTCACCTCGGACACACCCGCTTTTGCTGAGCAGTTTTTGAAGTGTTCAGTTTGTAAATTGGACAGAAGTTAATTAGGAAGGCGAACAGTTCCAGCTTCTTGTACTTTTATTGAAATGTTCATCAAGGCAGATCAGTTTCGCGACACCTGCTGTTCGGGTTTTGACCTGCCATCTGAGAGAGAGGGAGAGGGAGAGGGAGAGGTTGTTGTGGAAAAAATATAGAGATCCACCAGGTGGCGCAGAGAGTTCTTCAAGAAGTAGGTCTTTTATTTGCAAACAAAAAACCGTGACACTGACAAAGCAGATTCTCGAATGCCCACAAACCTCAGGGTCCATGGATTTTAATATCTTTTTTTATTATGTTTCTGTTAGCTTATCAGTATGTCCAACTATATTAATCAAAGTACCTCAATCTAGCTACACAGTAAACCAGTGATGTTAGTCCCCATTATCTCTTTAGTTGTACATTCTACTTAATGTTATTCTAATGTCACGGTTAGATATTTATTGCTATCTCTGCTACAGTGATCTTCAATTCCAGACTAACCTGTCATGAGAGATATTTAGCTATTTCATCTATTACAACAGTCTCCTGTCTCAAGCTGACTCTACTAACTATTAGTTAGATATTTTAATGTCATGTCCCAAATATTTATTGTCCCAATCCTGTCATAATAACACTTAACAGCGAAACTTGCTTTATTACTTGTGTTATCTCATCTCGTCATAGTGACCTTTCAACCTTAACCTTACTCTGCTAATTGGTGTAAGAGCATTCTACTGTTATTATCCCATAATGTCTTCCACAGACCACAGATTGTCAGTGGTCTTTATGCTTTAACTCTTCCCAGGCTCTTTATTTTCCATATTTCCCCCTTTGAGACCTACTGGTCTCACCTCGAGAAAGAAGACAGTAAACTCAGCCTTGGTTGTGCCCAATACAAACAATATAGGTCCCAA
>NW_025134932.1:0-1177 GCF_004010195.1 Chiloscyllium plagiosum
GTTTTCCTGCATTTTTCTGCCAACAGTTCATCAAAGTACAGCGGCTTGTTTAACACTACGTCCATCACCAGTAATGCTTACTCCCAGCTAAACTAGCACATGAGATGTCTAGCTGGTACTCCTCCCAACAGCCACTTGAATGGGCCAACACCAACTGGACTGGAAATTCTTAACGGCAATTAATGTTTGACCAGCTCCACTAAAATCCCAAATGAATTTTTGAAAAATCCAATTTCCTCATAATAATTGAACAATGAAACCGTGTGTATTGATCTGATGAGCTTGTTGCGCCTTTGAAGTAGTGTGATGCATTTGCAGAAACCATTTCGTGAATAGATTGAAATAAAAGGCCACTGACTGCCTAGTCCACGAATAACACAAGTTAATGCAGCATTTAATCAGCGATTGAATGAGCACAAAATGCCAGGGCAGAGTCGGCCATGCGCCTTGAGGTAACTTTCATTCATGTAGTTCGGTGTTTTCTGCTTGGTGTAGACATGTTGCGCTGAATGGCCTGTTTGTGTGCCATAACACTCTATCACTTTAATTCTTGAAAACAGAATATAGTCACACCATTTCCATAGTTTGTGAGCATTGCCTGGTGAAGGATATAATCTCGAAGCTCACATTGCATCCCGACTTGAATCGAAACAATTTTCCCTTCACTGTCACTTGTTGAGAATCCTGTAACTCTCTCTGAAACACAAATGTTAGTGTTCCTGCACCACGATAACGACTGGGGTTCACTAACACATTATGAGTGGAAATTAAACATCGGCAACAGATCGGTGGCTTTCCTAACGAAACTCACCTCACAACAACAACTGAAAGGAAGCTGAAAGGAAGCTGCACTGTCAACACATCCATTCGACATTATCTAATTTCTAAAGCAGTTTCAAAGGAGTTTTTCCTACTTCTGAATGAATTCTGTTTCAAAAAAGTTTCAACATTTGTCTGGCCACTCTAAGACCTTGATGTACACGACAATTTTTTGTGTGATCAACGTGCCTGATTCTTCTCTGCCTCAATCCGATCTCTCCATTTAAATAATACACACGTTTCCATTAAACTTCCAACATATTTGAACACAGGTACATTGTCCATTCTGTTCTCCATACACAAATATTTGTTGTTCATTTGACCTACTTATATCTCCTTATTAACTCGCGTCTTCTTC
>NW_025134933.1:0-1177 GCF_004010195.1 Chiloscyllium plagiosum
CAAGACCTTCGGTCGTGTTGTAGAACAGAGGGAACTCAGGGTTCAGCTACATAATTCTTTGAAGTTTGCAACATAGAGAGACAGGATAGTTTTAAAAAAGGTGCTTGCCTCACTTGCTTTCATTGCTCAGTCCTTTGGATATAGGAGTTGGGAAGTCGCACTGAGATTATCCAGGCCATTGGTGAGTCCTCTTCTGGAATACTGTGTCCAGTTCTGGTCGCCCAGTTATAGGAAGGATATTATTAAGCTGGAAAGGGCTGGGAGAAGATTTACTGGGAAGTGGCTGGGTACGAAAGGCTTCAGTAGAAAGAAAGGCTGAATTGGTTGGTATTTTTCACTGAAACCTGAATATTGACAGATGACCTCAGAAGTTTATAAAATCATGAGGTGGATAGATAGAGTTAATGGGAGTTGTCTTTTCCCATGGACAGGGGAGTTTCAAGACAAGGCACTACATTTTTAAGTTTAGAGGAGAGACATTTAAAAAAAAGACACGAGAGGCACATTGTTACATAGAGGGTAGGTTGTGTGAGAAATGAACTTCCCAAGGAAGAGGTGAACATGGGGACAATTACAATGTTTAAAAGACATTTCGATAAGTACAGGAATAGGAAAGGTTTGAAGGGATATGATCCAGGAACAGTCAGGTGGGATGAGATCCGTTTTAAGAGTATGGTTAGCGTTAACCGAACAGTGCGGTATGACTCTGACTATGATTATAATGTTGCGTCATTAATTAACAAAGGCTGCAAGAGAAAGCCAGGGAACTACAGACTGATGAGCGAGACATCAGGGTGGGTCAGTTGTTGGAGGTCATTCTGACAGGTAGGCCTTCCATGCATTTGGAAAGATAAGGCCTGATTATGGACAGCCAGCATGGCTTTGTGCATGGGAAAACAAGTCTCACAAACTTGACTGGAGTTTGCTCAAGATGTGACCAAGAAGATAGACGAAGGCAGAGCTACAGACGTTGTTTCTGGCTTCCGCAAACCCTTGTTCAGGGTGTAACATGATACACTGGTTAGTAAGGATACAAAATGGGATGACAGTGGGAGACAGAGGGTGGTGGGAGAGGGTTGTTGTTCAGACTGGGACCTCTGACCAGCAGTGTGCTGTAAGGATTGGTGCTGGGACCATTGTTGTACACCACTTACATAAACAATTTGAGTGAAAATAT
>NW_025134934.1:0-1177 GCF_004010195.1 Chiloscyllium plagiosum
CATCCTGCACTCCGTTCCGTGACTCTCATCCCGACTCCGTCCCGGGACCCGCATTCCGCACTCCGTCCCGGCACCTTCATCCCGCACTCCGTCCCGGGACTCTCATCCAGCACTCCGTTCCATGACTCTCATCCCGTACACCGTTCCGGGACCCGCATCCCGCACTCCGTCCCGGGACTCTCATCCCGCACTCCGTTCCGTGACTCCCATCCCGCACTCCGTTCCGGCACCCGCATCCCGCACTCCGTTCCGTGACTCTCATCCCGCACTCCGTTCCGGCACCCGCATCCCGCACTCCGTTCCGGCACCAGCATCCCGCACTCCGTTCCGGCACCCGCATACTGCACTCCGTCCCGGGACTCTCATCCCGCACTCCGTCCCGGACTCTCATCCCACACTCCGTTCCAGGACTCTCATCCCGCACTCCGTTCCAGGACTCTCATCCTGCACTCCCTCCCGGCACCCGCATCCCACACTCCGTCCCGGCACCCGCATCCCGCACTCCGTCCCGGGAACCGCATCCCGCACTCCGTCCCGGGAACCGCATTCCGCACTCCGTTCCAGGACTCTCATCCAGCACTCCGTTCCGACACCCACATCCCGCACTCCGTCCCGACACCCGCATACCACACTCCGTCCCGGGACTCTCATCCCGCACTCCGTCCCGGCACCCGCATCCCGCACTCCGTTCCGTGACTCTCATCCCGCACTCCGTCCCGGGACCCGCATTCCGCACTCCGTTCCCGGATTCTCATCCCGCACTCCGTTCCGTGACTCTCATCCCGCACTCCGTCCCGACACACGCATCCCTCACTCCGTCTCGGGACCCGCATCCCGCACTCCGTCCCGGAACCCGCATCCCATCCCGGCACCTTCATCCCGCATTCCGTCCTGGGACCCGCATCCCGCACTCCGTCCCGGCACCTTCATCCCGCACTCCATCCCGGCACCCGCATCCCGCACTCCGTCCCGGCACCCGCATCCTGCACTCCGTCCCGGGACTCATCCAGCACTCCGTTCCGTGACTCTCATCCCGTACACCGTTCCGGGACCCGCATCCCGCACTCCGTTCCGACACCCACATCCCGCACTCCGTCCCGACACACGCATACCGCACTCCGTCCGGGGACACTCATCCCGCACGCCGTCCCGGCACCCGCATCCCGAACTCCGTTCC
>NW_025134935.1:0-1177 GCF_004010195.1 Chiloscyllium plagiosum
TGGGATTAATCACCATAATAAACTATTTGCTTGTCAATGGATGTGAGCATGCTTGAATACAACAAATTCAACTCATTTTAAAATTGCTTTAAGCATTCCTTTTGACAAATCGTTTATTGGAATATATAGCATGTTCATCAATGAAACCACTGAAGGTATAATTGGCAGAAAACAAACGTAGACCTGAAAAGCAGCTCTTGCTTGAACAGTTACCATATTTCAGGCAGGACCATTTATTTTTCATGTCATCCACAAATGAACAGAAATGCAAAACTGAAATGTGTTCATTTTAGGAATGTTTGTTTTGCTTATTATGAACCTTCGACTAACAAAACACCTTTCAATCCTACCCTATTATTCATGACAGTTACACTGATTACTAATGACGTGGAGGTGCCAGTGTTGGACTAGCCTTGAATTGGAACTCAGGCGTCCTAAGCATGAGACTGGCTCAATGGAGTTGGTTTTGGATGATCATAGCCTCAAAGCTTGTGCTGTTGGCTTCCTCAAGGATGCTGATGTTAGTCAAAAATCACACAACTCCAGGTTATTGTCTAACAGATTTATGCGGAAATACAAGCTTTCAGAGCACAGCTCCTTCATCAGGTAGCTCATGAAGCATGATCATAGGATATAGAATTTATAGTAAAAGGTTATAGTGTCATACAACTGATGTGATACATTGAACAAACCTGTTAAGTCTCTCTCTTCAAGGATTCTGGCCTCGAAGAAGTTCTATTCCTGATGAAGGGCTTATGCCCAAAACGTCAATTCTCCTGCTCCTCGGATGCTGCCTGACCTGCTGTTCTTTTCCAGCACCACACTCTCAATTCTGATCTCCAGCATCTGCAGTCCTCATTTTTTCCCTCCAGGAATTAGACCAATCTGATTCAAGATTGGAATACTTACAGACTCTAACCTTGTCTGAGCAGAGATGTCACTTTTTTTTAAAAATAAAAAACCTTAAGCTATCTTGAGAATGTGACGTGAAAGTAGTTCTGGGATTTACTTAAATCTGCAACCCATTCAAAAAGATGAAAGACTTAACAGCAATCGAGATTTGTTTAATATATCGCATCAGTTGCATGAGACTTTGATCTTTTGCTATAAATTCTGCTTCACGAGCTATCTGAGCTATATGATCCTGCTTCACGAGCTATCTGATGAAAAAGCAGCA
>NW_025134936.1:0-1177 GCF_004010195.1 Chiloscyllium plagiosum
TCGCTTATTTTAATGTGTGGTGACTGCGGCAATTGTTCAACACAACAGCCAAAAATGAAATTAATGATGAAGATTATTAATTGTGTTGTTAAGGGGAAGCATTTTCATCAGATTAATCGGAAATCCCCCTCCTTCTCAGAGTATGAAGTTCAAAACTGAGCACACACCTGATATTGCAAATGGTTCTATCGCTGCATCTGAAAGATCGCATTTCTGACCGAGCAGTAACCCCCCAAATGTTAGTCTATATTCTGTGCTCACCTTTCAAACTCTCAGGGACCAGAATCATTGACAGTACGAACTCCATCTGATCATCTGACAACAAATGGCCCGAATGAAGGATCGCAGAGATCAGAAACAAATCGACAATCAGCAAACAGTATAGCAGGAGGCAATGCAACCTTTCTGGGCTGTTAAACAGTTTACAATCTCGGTTAAAAACTTTTATGAAGAGGCTGTGTGGATTGGAGCTCAGTTTGCTCATACACCAGGATAGTCATTCCATAAGATTTCAAGTGGAGGCAGAGCATCTATAACGGGATATAGACAGGGGAGAGCAGTGAGTTAAACTTTCGCCAAAAAAAAAGTGCAATGTGAGTAATGAGAAGTTTGTATTTTGGAGGAAGCATAAAACAACCGTAAAGTATTCAGCTGGAGGCAGAATGCAGAACTCAGTGGTACAAAGGGATTCGTGTGTCCTGGTACATAAATCGCATCAAGTTAGTCTGTACATGCAGCAAGTGATTTGAAAATTAAATGAAATGACACTTTTTCTTGCAAAGAGTATTCGGTCTGATCTTAAGGATGATTTACTGAATCTGTACAGGCCGTTGCTGAGACGACATCTGACGTACTGAATGTAGCTTTAACTCCACTGACTTGAAAAACAAATTGCTTTTGAAACTTTTCAAAAATGTTTCTCTTTACTTGTTCTTGGGATGAAGACATTATGTTATAAACTATTAGAAGTTTAGGCCTGAGAATGCGAAATGTTCTTGTGGACCATATATAATTTTGAGCTGGTGAATACCTGATGAATATTTTATCTTTTATGGGAGAATAAGACTGAGTTTCTAATTTAAGAATAAGAGGCATTCTTGGAAATGCAGATATCACGAAGATATTACAAGTTGTATTATAAAAGTACAGGGGAACATATAAAGACATCTTCAAATCT
>NW_025134937.1:0-1177 GCF_004010195.1 Chiloscyllium plagiosum
TGCCTGTACAATGTTAGGTACAGTGTACCGCTGCATGTGCAATGTTAGGTGCAGTGTACTGCTGCCTGTACAATGTTAGGTCCAGTACACTGCTGCCTGTACAATGTTAGGTACAGTGCACTGCTGCCTGTACAATGTTAGGTACTGTGCACAGCTGCCTGTACAATGTTAGGTACAGTGCACTGCTGCCTGTACAATGTTAGGTGCAGTGCACTGCTGCCTATAAAATATAGGTACAGTGCACTGTTGCTTGTACAATGTTAGGTGCAGTGTACTGCTGCCTGTACAATGTTAGGTGCAGTGCACTGCTGCCTGTACAATGTTAGGTACAGTGCAGTGCTGCCTGTACAATGTTAGGTACAGTGCACTGCTGCCTGTACAATGTTAGGTACAGTGCACTGCTGCCTGTACAATGTTAGGTGCGGTGTACAGCTGCCTGTACAATGTTAGGTGCAATGTACAGCTGCCTGTACAATGTTAGGTACAGTGTACTGCTGCCTGTACAATGTTACGTACTGTGTATAACTGCGTGTACAATATTAGGTACAGTGTACAGCTGCCTGTACAATGATAGGTACTGTGTACAGCTGTCTGTATAATGTTAGGTGCAGTGCACTGCTGCCTGTAAAATGTTAGGTACAGTGCACAGCTGCCTGTACAATGTTAGGTACAGTGCACTGCTGCCTGTACAATGTTAGGTACAGTGTACTGCTGCCTGTACAATGTTAGGTGCAGTGCACTGCTGCCTGTACAATGTTAGGTACAGTGTACTGCCGCCTGTACAATGTTAGGTACAGTGCACTGCTGCCTGTGCAATGTTAGGTACAGTGTACTGCCGCCTGTTCAATGTTAGGTACAGTGTACTGCTGCCTGTACAATGTTCGGTGCAGTGTACTGCTGCCTGTACAATGTTAGGTACAGTGTACAGCTACCTGTACAATGTTAGGTACTGTGTACAACTGCCTGTACAATGTTAGGTACAGTGTACTGCTGCCTGTACAATGTTAGGTACAGTGTACAGCTGCCTGTACAATGTTAGGTGCAGTGTACTGCTGCCTGTGCAATGATAGGTGCAGTGTACCGCTACCTGTACAATGTTAGGTACAGTGTACAGCTGCCTGTACAATGTTAGGTACAGTGTACTGCTACCTGTACAATGTTAGGTACTGTGTACAAC
>NW_025134938.1:0-1177 GCF_004010195.1 Chiloscyllium plagiosum
ACAGTATTGACGATCCTCAGGCCACGGGATTATTTTCACAAGGTATTGACCATCATCAGGCCACAGGATTATTCACACACAGCATTGACCATTCTCAGGCCACAAGATTATTCCCACACAGTATTGAGCATTCAAAGTTCCCAGGATTATTTACACACATTATTGACCATCCTAAGTACACAGGGATACTCAAAAAAAATTAAACATTCTCAGGTCACAGGAATACTCAAACACAGTATTGACCACCATGAGGCCACAGGCTTAATGAACACACTGCCTTGACCATTTACAGGTCTCAGTTTCATTCATACACAGTTTTGACCATTCTCAGGCCACAGGATTATTCACAGACAGTACACACTACCCTCAGGTCACAGGATTGTTCACACACAGTAATGACCATCCAAGGGTTATTCACACACAGTATTCAGCATTCACTGCACACAGGATTATTCACACACAGTTTTGACCTTTCTCAGACCAAAGGATTATTCCCTTACAGAAGTGACCATCCTCAGGCCGTGGGATAATTCCCACAGAGTGCTGGCCATCCTCAGGCCACAGGATTGTTCACAAATAATATTGACCAGCCTCGTGCCGCAGGATTATTCGCACTCAGTATTCACCATTCACAGTCCACAGCATTATTCACACACAGCATAGACTGTTAACAGACCACAGGATTATTCACACAGAGCATTGAATAACCCTAGTCAACAGGATTAATCGCACATAGTTTTGACCATTCGCAGGCCACAGGATTGCTCACACACAGTACTGACCATCCTCAGGCCAAGGGTTATTCACACACAGTATTGACCATTCACGGGTCAGATGATTATTCATACGTGTTATTGACCATTCACTGTCCAAGGATAATTCACACACAGCATTGACCGTCACAGGCCACAGGTTTATTCACACGCAATATTGAACATCCTCAGGGCACAGGATTATTCAGTATTAACCATCATCGGACCACAAGATTATTCACACACTGTATTAACCAGCCTCCGGCCACAAGATTATTCACAACAGTATTGACCACGCACAAGCCACAGATTATTCCCACACAGTATTGACCATTCACAGGGCACTGAATTATTCATACACAGCATTGACTAGCACATGGCCACAGGATTAGTGAACACTCTGTCTTCAACATTTGCAAGTCACA
>NW_025134939.1:0-1177 GCF_004010195.1 Chiloscyllium plagiosum
CATGTCTCTGACATTGGAACGGTCTGGCACAGGAGGCAACGAGACTGTGATGGAGGAGTATCTGCCCAGTGGCAAAGATGGTGCCTGAGGATCAGCATCTTCAATGTTGCTGGGGTCTGGTCTAGATGGTGATGTAGCTGTCATGGAGGGATTGGTTTGCAGCGGTGGTTGATGGTGAGGAGCTGGCTCACAATGCATCAGTTCTCTTCAAGCTGTACCTTTTTTTATTCCATTGTCTTCAATTATTCAAAATGGCACCACTTTGTGGCAACACGTAGACGCTTTTTTGCTGTATTTTATTATATTTATCCTGTAAAATACACCTGGTCATAAAATCAAAATAAAAAAACTTTTACTCACTCTTTCCTGCCAGCTGTCCCTTTCTGAAACCATGTCCAAACATTCGTCACAATCCCATAAGATTTGATTTTGCAAACTGGGCTTGGGACTTCAGCAAAAATCTTTCTGAAAATCGCCCTCGTAATCTTACCCTTCCCAATCACCTCTCCCTCAGCCTTCTGTGCTCCAAAGTAAACCAACCAAAGTTTACCCAGCCTCTCTCCATAACTAATATGCTCCATCCCAGGGAAAATCCTGGTGAATCTCCAATACAATTACATCCTTCCTGTAATAAGGTTTCCAGAACTACACAGAATATTCCATCTTGGCCTAATCATAGACTTTATAGCTCTGACAATGTATATGTTGATGAATGAAGGCTGCACCGACGGTTCCCGCTGCCTTCATAACTAATTTATTAACCTCAGTCAAAAAGTGTGTTGCTGGAAAAGCACAGCCGATCAGCCAGCATCCGAGAAGCAAGAAAGTCGATGTTTTGAGAATAAGCTCTTCATCAGAAATGTGACCCATCATTCCTGATGAAAAGCTTATATTCGAAACGTCGGATTTCCTGCTCCTTGGATGCTGCCCGACCGATTGCTTTTCCAGAACTACACTTCGTGATTCTGATCTGAAACATCTGCAGTCCTGATTTTTTCCCTAACTTGTTAACCTGTGCAGTCACATTCAGGGATCTGTGGAGGAACACCCTCTGAGCTTCCTAGTGAGCTGCCATTCATTGTATACTCCGATTTTTGGTTCCTTCTTCCAAAGTACATCACCTCATCTTTATCAGGGTTACTATCCATCTGACCATTCCATATGTATCTTCCTGTAA
>NW_025134940.1:0-1177 GCF_004010195.1 Chiloscyllium plagiosum
CTTATGTGAGAAAGGATATAATTATATTGGAAGGAGTTCAGAGATATTTCATTTCACGTATTCCTGGGGTGAAGGGCTTATATTATGAAGGCCTTAACAGGTTACTCTTGGAATGAGAATGAAACATATAAGACCTTGATAAGAGTGGATTAGGTATGTATCCACTGAGTATTTGTATAGTCCAAATTTATTGTCATTGTCATAGAACCTCTACAGTGTGGAGGCAGGACATTCCGTCCATGAAGTCCGCACTGGTCCACCAAACAGCATCCCACTTGGACGTGCCCCCCAATCTTATCCATGTAACCCTGCATTTCCCATAACTAACCCACCTAACCTACGCCTCCCTGGGCACTATGGGCAATCCGCTTTAAACTGCACATCTTTTGACTCTGGGAGGAAACTGGAGCAATGAGACGAAAGCCCTAAAGACACGGGGAGAATGTTCAAACTCCACATAGAGGGTCGCCCGAGATTGGAATTGAACCCAGCTCCTTGGTGATGTGAGGAAGCAGTGCTACCCACAGATCCACCATACTCCTCCGGTAGTTCTGTGAGTAACTTGTGACTGACTAAAGAAATCTGCCTGACTTGTTCTTATCACTGAACCTGACGAAGTCTGAGACCTTTATTATCGGCCATATCACCAACCTGCTTACATTTCAAATTTGTTGTGAGCAGTGGAAGAATGGGACTAGAAAATAAAGGAGTGACACCCTCCATTCTCAGTCACAACTGGACTGAGAAAAAAATCACAAAGTGGGAATTCATTCAAGTGGGAATTCTCTTTCTCAGACGTTTGGGATGGCTGAATCTTGATATTATATTTTTATATTATAGTATATTATGTTGTCTGATTTTCCATAGACAGGTGAATCAGGGATTATGGTGCATGGAGAGAAAAGTGCAGCTGGAACCACAATGAGATGAGCCACGACTTCATTTACTGGTTGAGCAGTGTCAAAGGGCCGAATGGCCCACTCGTGTCCCTCAGCCCTTAGTTCTGATGTTCTATTCAACCGTTCGGACCTGCTACACAAGGGCAAATCAAGTCCACTCCGATGGTTAGGTGCAGTTTTTGAAATGTACTTGGAAAATCCAGGCTGGGTCAGGAAGTGACACTAACCCCCAATCTCTGTTTCCCGACTTCCCCTCTCCGCAACGTCTGCTCCAGATG
>NW_025134941.1:0-1177 GCF_004010195.1 Chiloscyllium plagiosum
TGGACGACACGGTCAGAATACACTTCGATCCGTCTTTCAAATTCCCTCCCTGCTCTGGTGCTGGTGGAGCAATGGATAGAGAGAGAGAGGAGTTGAGCACGTGGCTACACTGATGGTGCAGGAGGGAGGGTTTTGGATTCTTGGATAATTGGGGCTCTTTCTGGGGTCGGTGGGACCTGTACAAGCAGGATGATATTCATCTGAACCAGAGGGGTACCAATATCTTTGGGTGGGGGCGGGAAATTCGCTAAGGCTATTGGGGTGGGTTTAAACTAATCCAGCAGGGGGATGTGAACCAAAATTGCAGTTCAAGTATAGAAATTTTTGAGAGTAGGGAGGTCCAGAATCAAGCTTCAGGGGCGCAAGATGGCACCAGCAAGCAAGAATTTGGTTTGGAGTGTGTCTGCTTCAATGCCAGGAGCATCCAGAATAAGGTGGACGAACTTGAAGCTTGCATTGGTACCTGGGAATTCGATGTTGTGGCCATTTCGTAGACATGAACAGAGCAGGGACAGGAATGGTTGTTGCAGATTCCAGGATTACAATAAGAATAGAGAAGAAGGTAAAAGTGGGAGACGTGTGGCTGTGTTGGTCAAGGACAGTATTACAGTTGCAGAAAGGATATTTGGGTCTCGTCAACTGACGTAATATGGGCTGGAGTTAGAAACAGGAAAGGAGAGTTCACGCTAGATAAGTATGAATCTGTCAGGCAGGGAGAAATCTGTAGAGCGCGGGAGCCGTGGTTTATGAAGGAAGTAGATTCTCTGGTCAAGAGGAAGAAGAAGGCTTAAGTTAGGATGATATGTGAAGGCTCATTTAGGGCGCTTAATGGTTGCAAGGTAGCCAGGAAAGACCTAAAGAGAGAGCTCAGATGAGCCAGGAGACGACGTGAGAAGTTGTTGGCCGATAGGATCAGGGTTAAACCGAAGGCTTTCGATATGTATTTAAGGAATAAAAGAATGATGAGTGTAAGATTAGGGCCAATCAGGGACATTAGTGGGAAGGTGTGTGCAGGGTCCGTGGAGATAGGGGAAGCACCAACTGAATACTTTTCAACAGTATTCAGTCTAGAAAACGGCAATGTTGTCGAGTAGAATACTTAGATACAGGCAACTGGACGAGGTGTGATTGAGGTTCACAAGCAGGAGGTATTAGAAATCCTGAAGAGTGTGAAAGT
>NW_025134942.1:0-1177 GCF_004010195.1 Chiloscyllium plagiosum
GAAATCCGGAGGCCATAAATGGGACATGAGATAGGTCTGGCAAATAGGGTTCAGGAGAATCCAAATGGACTCTACACATACATTAAGGACAAAAGAATAACTCTGGAGAGTTTTGGGACACTTAAAGTTCAGCAAGGTTACCGATGTGCAAAACCGCAGGAGATGGAGGCGATACTAAACAAGCATCGTGCGTCAGTATTGACTGTGCAGAAGGATATGCAAGCTAAAGAACTTTGGAAATAAACCGTGACATGTTGAAAAGTGCCTGTATTACAGAGAAGGAGATGCTGGAGTTCGTAAACCCGTAAAGGTGGGAAAATCTTCAGGACCTGATCAGATGTAACCGAAAACTCTGTGGGAAGCGAGTGAAGTGATTGCTGGGACCCTTGCTGAGATATTTGTATCGTTAATTGCCACGGACGAGGTACCGGAAGATAGGAGGATTGCGAACTTGATGCGATTACTGACAACACTTAAGAAGGATGGTAAGGAAAAGCTAGTGAGCCAGACTTCAGTGGAGGGCAAGCTGTTAATAAGGATTATGAGGCACAAGGTTTGCATGGATTTTGAAAAGCAAGGACCGATAAGTGATAGGCCACATGGATCGAAACATGGAAAGTTGTGTCTTACTAAATTGACTGAGTATGTTTGAAGAAGTGACTAAGAGGATTCATTGAGGCAGTGGTGTATATTGTCGGTATGGACTTCAGTCAGGCATTTGCCAACATCCTGCATGGTAGATTGGCTAACAAGTTTAGTTCATGTGGAATACAGGGAGAACTAACCATATGTATACAGAATTAGCCCGAAGGCAGGAGACAGAGGGTGGTGGTGAAGCATTGTTTTTCGAAAAGGATGGTTGTGACCTTTGGTGTGCTACAAGGGTAAGTGCTGGCTAGACTGCTTTTCACTATTCACATAAATCATTTGGATGTGAACATTGCAGCAATAGTTGCTAAGTTTGCAGATGAAACCAAAAATGACGGTGTAGTGGACAGCAAAGAAGGTTTATCTCAGAGTACAATGGGATCTTGATCAGATGGGTAGATGAGCTGACAATTGGCAGATGTTTTTAATCTAGATAAATGGGAGGTGCTGCGTTTTGAAAATGCAAATCATGTACACTTCATGCTAACGTCCTGAGGATTGTTGCTGAACAAAGAGACCTTGGAATGCA
>NW_025134943.1:0-1177 GCF_004010195.1 Chiloscyllium plagiosum
GGACTGTTTTTCACCCAAAGTGTGCTGTGGTCTCGGATGCACTTTGTGAGAGGGGAATTGTCACAGTAACCTCAAAACCATTAGAAAATACATGGTTGTGCACTTGAGATGCCAAAAAGTTCACAGCGACGGGTTTTGTGTGGGAAAGTGGGGCTCATGTAGTACATTTGCAAAACTGCACCTAACCATCGGAGTGGCCTTGATCTGACCCTGTGCAGCAGGTCCGAAGGGCTGAATGGAACATCAGAACATAGGGCTGAGGGACACGAGTGGGCCATTCGGCCTTTGACACTAATCCACCAGTAAATAAAGTCGTGGCTCATCTCATTGTTGTCCACCTGCACTTTTCTCTCCATGCACCATTATCCCTGATTCTCGTATGGAAAATCAGACGAAGCTAGCCTCAATATAATATAATGATTCAGCCAAACCAAACTTCTGGGAAAGAGAATTCCCACTTGAACGAATTCCCACTTTGTGATTTTTTTCTCACTCCATTTGTGACTGAGGATGGAGGGTGTCACTCTTTCCTTTTCTAGTCCCACTCTTCCAATGCTCACAGAAAATTTTAAATGTAACCAGCTTGGTGATATGGCCGATGATAAAGGTCTCAGACTGGGTCAGGTTCAGTGACAGGAACAAGTCAGGCAGATTTCTTTAATCAGCCACAAGTTACTAACAGAACGAACGGAGGAGTATGTTGGATCTGTTGGTAGCACTGCTGCCTCACATCACCAAGGACCCGGGTTCAATTCCAACCTCAGGAGACCCTCTTTGTGGACGTTGAACATTTTCCGCATGATTTCTCCCAGTGCTCCAGTTTCCTGCCACAGTCAAACGATGTTCAGTGTAAAGTGGATTGCCCATAGTGCCCAGGGATGCGTCGGCTAGGTAGGCTTGTTATGGGAAATGCAGGGTTACATGGATAAGATTGGGGGGCACGTCCAGGTGGGATGCTGTTTGGTGGGTCAGTGTGGACTTAATGGATGGAATGTCCTGCCTCCACACTGTAGAGGTCCTATGACAATGACAACAAATTTGGACAATACAAACACCCAGTGGGTAGAAACCTGATCCACTCTCCTCAAGGTGTTGTATGTATTTTTTTTTTCTCTCATTCCAAGAGTAACCTGTGAAAGCTTAAATAATATAAGCCCTTCACCCCAGGAATACGTGA
>NW_025134944.1:0-1177 GCF_004010195.1 Chiloscyllium plagiosum
GGAAACCACACTGAGCAGTTTAGTTCTGTGCTGTTTGACAGCTCGATCAGACAAACGACCACTAATTTGACTTTTGTGATGGCACTGAGGGTGTGGTAATTGGTCAGATTGCAACTATTC
Source organism: Chiloscyllium plagiosum (assembly GCF_004010195.1). Lineage (NCBI taxonomy): Eukaryota > Metazoa > Chordata > Chondrichthyes > Orectolobiformes > Hemiscylliidae > Chiloscyllium > Chiloscyllium plagiosum. The sequence goes on from NW_025134944.1 coordinate 121, forward strand.
CTCTCTTTGGGGACTGGAGATAGCTGAGTAATTTTCCGCATTGCCAGGGAGATGTCAGAGTTGCCAACTTAGTGGTAGTGATGGACTGAGGGATTATCCCATTCAAAAAGTTACAGATTGTGCTTGAATATAATGCTGCTTCTGCTGATGTTGCTGCTGTGATCTACAGCACCACATAAATGTCAGGAAATCTGCATTTAAGAAAGTTCAGCTATTTATATCACTGTAAGTATTTACAGAGGACTTTTGATTTGGAAATTAATTGATGGCAATGAAGAATTAATAGACTCTTACCCTCATACAATATGAAAACAGAGCCTTTGACCCAACTCGTCCATGCTCACCAGTTTTCCTAAATTGAATAAGTTCTATTTTTCTGTTTTTTGGCACATACCCCTCCAAAACGTTCCTGTTCATGTACACATCAAATTGGGATCCGTGTACACAATTGTCTCGAATGCATTATTCGTGGCATACACATTAAAATGCCATAAGGCTAGTACCAAACTCAATAGTTCTGTCTCAGTCATGGAATGTTTCCTCTCGTGGCTGTTGAGTTTCTTTGAAAAGTACAATGCCATCTCAATCTCCTGCAGCAATTCAGCTCCAACTCCTATGTCACTAGCATCGATTGCAGCTTTGAAAGGTTTCGTAATGTTTGGTGTATCTAAAACTGGGTTGGTTGTCAATATTTCTCTCTAATGGTCGAGGGCCTCCTGGCATTGTTCTGTACACCAAAACTTTGTGTTCTTTTTCAGCAAATCGGTTAACGGTGCCACTACACTGCTGACGTTTGGAACAAACCTCTGAATGATTCTGCTGAGTCCGAAGAAATAAAGCACTTTTTTTCTTTGAGGTTGGTCGTGGAACTTCTTCGGTAGCTTTTGTCTTTGCATTCCATTGAGTCAAGAACATGTCCCAAGAACATCACGTCTGCTTTCACAAATTCAGTTTTCTTTAATTTTACCACCAGTTTTGTTTCTTGTATTCATTCAAAGAGCTCTGCCAACTGTACCAAGTGATTTTTCCAGGACTTACTAAGGATCACTACGTCATC
>NW_025134945.1:0-1177 GCF_004010195.1 Chiloscyllium plagiosum
GAACCAGCACAGCTAAGGTGTTTTATGACACATTTGTGATTCTGAGTGGAATCATAGTTAGACCAACAGAATGTAGGGAGTTAAACAACAGTGATATTGGCAAAGCCGGAACACATCTACACAGCAGAATCTTAGCAACACGTACATGTCACAGGGAGGATGGCGCTGCCTGATAATCCTACAGGGTGTCCTGCAGATCAGACACAGCACCCTTCATTACTCAGAGAAGGTCAGGGCACTGTAGCGTGGCCAAGCAGCCGAAGCCGCAGGATTCAGGTTCCAATTTGGCAGGTGGTGGAGGTTTGAATTCCACTGCTCCAATTTCCGTCGCATCCGCTGCAGCGTGTTAAAATCCCGTGGTCAAAGCACAACTGCTGGTCTACCTTTTGGAGAGTAAACTGCAATGTGGGAGAGTTCAGATTTTCTCCAAGGGGTCAGTGTCCGTGCTATCATGACGTGTTCGCCTTCCACACGGTAAATCGCGGGCTCAAGCAGCTCTCCTGCTGCTGTTTCGTTCCAGGCAAGTTGAGTTTTCACTGGAACCGAAGAGAGACTGTTATTTTATCGCTGTAGTGAAACAAAGTTCTACGGTGACTCCACTCGCCATTATTTTCTGTTTTGGTGAATGAGAAATTAATTCCAAATGAATTTCGATGTCATATGTTCTTAAATTGCTCCCATTTCCTTCATTTCTCTCCTGGAAGCGGCGGAAGGGAAATGTAATCTAATCGAGAATGTGGTTGGTGAAATTCACTTTTTATGGCCCATTCTTTTTGTGTTCTTTCTTTCTCTCTTCTCAGCACTTCCTGGGAAGTGGCGGTGCACTAAGGCTCCAGGATGCTTGCAAGAGCAGACTGGAATTCCCCTGCTGTCAGTTGTCAGATTAGTATATGGCTCACGCGCCTGGTTGTGCCAGCCAGAACCTACCCTCGCCTTTCCTGACCCTCTCTGCTACTCGATATCAAGTACCCCTTCATCCTCCACCCATTCTCTGGTGGGTGCTGTTGCCAGGCCGTTTTGTCTGTCAATTTCACTGTCCATCTTCCACCCCCCCGGAAACAGCATCAACATATCCTCCACTCATGGACTCACATCTAGAGCTCAACTCCCCACTAACCATGACTGGCAGATACGTAGTCAGACAACAGGGTGTTGCAACAGACGTGCAACTCAGCGC
>NW_025134946.1:0-1177 GCF_004010195.1 Chiloscyllium plagiosum
TAAAGGTGATTGATAATGTCAGTGTGGAGTGGAGATTTCCTCATGTGGGGCAAACTAGAAGAAGAGATCATAGTTTTAGGATTAGGCAGAGCAGATTTAATTCAGGGGTGAAGAGAACTTACTTCTCTCAATGGGCTGTGAACCTGGGTACTTCACTTCCCCAATGTGCAGGGGACGCTGAGACGTTGAGTAAATGAAGGGATATGGAGAGCAGATAGGGAAATGGAACTGAGCCGGCGATGACATCAGCCATGATTGTATTCAATGGCGGAACAGGCTTGAGGGGCTGGATTGTTCCTCGTTCTTATTCAGCCCTTTGACTGTGCTCCACAGGAACGGGGGTGGAACGGTTAGCAAACAGGAAGCAGGCCCTCCGGATAAATCAGTCTTAATCAGTTTGACAGAACGTAACCAGTGGAGTCACACAGTGACCAGTGCTGAGTCCTCAACTGTTTACAATCGATATCAGTTATCAGGACGATATAACAGATGTACTGCTGCTAAGTTTGGTGATGACACTAAGGTAAGAAAGTCATTAAGTTATTAACAGAATTTGGAGAGTGAATGTGCAGATATGGACAGGTAAAGTAAATGACTAATACTTTGCCAAGTCGAATATAATGGAATGTATACCCTGTCAGCTTTTTCAGGAAGAATGAAAGGCGGCATGTTACTGAAATGTAGAGGGATTAAATGACAGAGTGATAGTGTGTTCTGGAGGATTCACTCTGACCCATTCCGACATGGGAAGTGTTGCTCTATCTCCATGATGGTCTGCTCCCTGTCAAGCCCAGTGGTCCTATTGCTCTCAGTATACACGGGATATTTTGATGAGGTTGGTTGGCAGTGGGGAATGGTGGGTGTTTTGAGCCGTGTATCCAGGGGACAGCCTTTAGCCAAGAGGCTATCCTTTCTTTCCAATGGAGATCTAAAGAAGATGGGAATGGCTGACTGCTTCTGAATGAAGAGGAGGTGGCTGCTGCCAGGATAGTGGGTTCTTTACCAACATGATGCCCTGTCCATGGGCACATTGTAACATTACTGGAGTGAGAGCTCCTTCAGTTCCTGTAGCTCTCCTCATTAACTTGGGGGACCCACAGAGCCATGTACATCATCGGGAATCCTGTTATACGGAGAAAACATGGATACACCCGGCAGCTCTCTGCTGAGAGAGAAA
>NW_025134947.1:0-1177 GCF_004010195.1 Chiloscyllium plagiosum
TCTGGCGCCCTCACATTTACTGCGCCACTTTCATTTCGAGACCATCATTTTGACTGCGTCACTATCAGCCTGACTGCCAAGCACTTACATTGTCACTATCAGTCACACCCTTACACTTCCTATGTTACTATCACCCTGACTCCTTACACTTACTGTGTCACTATCAGCCTGACTCCATCACACTTATTATGTAAGTATCAGACTGACGCCTCACACTTACGGTGTCACTACAACACTGCCTCCTCAAACTAACTATGTCACTATCATCTTGACCCTCTCACATTTACTGCCTCACAATCACACTGACCACCTCACACCTTCTGCGTCACTATGAGCTTCAACACTCACACGTACAGCATCACTACCAGCCTGACTCACTCACACTTATCACCTGACAAGCAGAATTACTCTCTCAAATTTATTTCATCATTATTGGGCTGAGGCACTCACACTGACAGCGTCACTAACAGCCTGACACCCTCATGCTTACTGCGTTGGTATCTCCCTGATCCCCTCAGAATTACTGCGTCACAATCACTTTGACCCCCTCATACTTGATGCGTCACTATACTTCTGGCACCCTCATACTTCCTGCATCACTCACACCCTGACACATGCGCACCTACTGCATCCCTATCAGCCAAACCCCACTCACTCACGGCGTCACTCTCTCTCTAACCTGCTCACACTTCATGCGTCACCATCACCTTGATACCCTCTCACTTAGTGCATCAATATCAGCCTGACCCCCTCACGCTTACTGCATCACTCCCAGCCTGATCCCTTCAAATGTACTGTGTCACTATCAGACTGACCCACTCATACTTACAGCATCACTATCACCTTGAGCCCCCAAACGTAGTGCGTCCAGATCACCCTGAACCTTTCACTCTTCTTGCGTCACCTTCAGCCAGACCCTGCACACTATCACTCGAACCTCCTCATACTTGCTGCATCACTATAACTCTATCCCACTCACACCGTGTGTGTATCACTATCACCCTGACAACTCATACTCACTGCACCACTATTATCCTGACTCCATCACAATTAATATATCATTATCAGCCTGACCCCTTACACTTACTGTGTCACTATCAACCTGTCCCCTCACATTTCCTGTGTCACTTTCAATCTGACACCGTCAATGTGTCTGTGTCACTTTCACCCTGAACAC
>NW_025134948.1:0-1177 GCF_004010195.1 Chiloscyllium plagiosum
ACTAAGTGTGAGGGGGTCAGGGTGACGCAGTGTAATCGGGTCAGAGTGATAGTGACACAATAAGTGTGATGGGATCCGAGTGATAGTGACACAGTAAATGTGATGGGATCAGGGTGTTAGTGACACAGTAAGTGTGATGGGATCAGGGTGATAGTGACGCAGTAAGTGTGAGGAGATTAGGGGGATATTGACGCAGTAAGTGTGAGGGTATCAGGGTGATAATGACGCAGTAAGTGTGATGGGATTAGGACGTTAGTGACGCAATAAGTTTGAGGGTGTCAGTGTGATAGTCACGCAATAAGTGTGATGGGATCAGGATGATAGTGACGCCGTCAGTGTGAGGCGATCACGGTAATAGTGACGCAGTAAGTGTGATGGGATCAGGGTGATAGTGATGCAGTAAGTGTGAGGGCATCTGGGTGATAGTGACGCAGTAAGTGTGAGGGTATCAGTGTGATAGTGACACAGTAAGTGTGAGGGGATCAGGGTGATCGTGATGCAGTAGGTGTGATGGGATCAGGGAGATAGTGACGCAGTAAGTGTGTGGGGATCAGGGTGATAGTGACGCACTAAGTGTGAGTGGATCAGGGTTATAGAGACGCAGTATATGAGATGGGATCAGAGTGATAGTGAATTACCAGGTGTGAGGGGGTCAGGGTGACGCAGTGTGATCGGGTCAGAGTGATAGTGACACAGTAAGTTTGATGGGATCAGAGTGATAGTGACACAGTAAATGTGATGGGATCAGGGTGTTAGTGACACAGTAAGTGTGATGGGATCAGGGTGATAGTGACGCAGTAAGTGTGAGGAGATCAGGGGGATATTGATGCAGTAAGTGTGAGGGTATCAGGGTGATAGTGACGCAGTAAGTGTGAAGGGTTCAGGGTGATAGTCACACAGTAAGTGTGAGCGGATCAGGGAGATAGTAACGCAGTAAGTGTGAGGGTGTCAGGGAGATAGTGACGAAGTAAGTGTGAGGGGATCAGGGTGATAGGGACACAGTAAGTGTGATGGCGTCAGGGAGATAGTGATGCTGTAAGTGTGATGGGGTCAGCGTGATAGTGACGCAGTAAGTGTGATGTTGTCAGGGCGATAGTGATGCAGTAAGTCTGAAGGGATCAGGGTGATAGTGACACATTACGTATGAGGGGGTCAGGGTAATAGTGACACAGTAAGG
>NW_025134949.1:0-1177 GCF_004010195.1 Chiloscyllium plagiosum
ACCTAAACCTGTTGACAACCGATTAAAGCTACCTCACGTGACTGGTTGCAATCCAAATAGCAGAATTAAATTCTGATGGAGAGGGGGAAGTGATCCCCAGACTAACAGATCGGACCTAAGCTCTGTCGTCCTGTTAAATCCAAGCATAAATGTCGATGGAGTATTAAACAATTTATTGGAGGAGAGGACTCCAGAAATATCCTCATCCTAAATATTGGAACAAACTTTATACAGCAGTGAAAAAAAGTCAAGGGTGTGGTGTCTGCACTACACTCAGCCAGATGTATTGAGTGGATGATCCAACACACATTCATCATGATGTCCACAGACTCACAGATGCTCGTCTTCCAGCAATTCGATTTGCTGTACATGACATGAGAAACACCTGAACATAGTAGATACGACAAAGGGATTCTCTTCCTGAGCAATCAGCAGAGGCTGGGTGTGATACATATTTGATTGGAAAGGGTCAGTGGGAATGTGGGTCCGGTTTGGTTCATCTTTATTTCTAATTATTCTGTCCTTCTGTCTGAAAAGAGGTGGTGACTTGTTGTTCAATTAAGACAGTTTTAAAATAACAGACCCACAATGAAATAAGGACGTCTCTTTCACTTTAGTGTTGTGCTACCTGTGGTGTCCTCATCCTCAGGGATCAGTAAAGACTCGGTTATTGAAGATTTACAAGGCTCAGCTCGACTGAGTTTTGTTGGACAGAAGGTTCAGTGTTTGTATGAAACAGACAGGAAATGGATGGTCAGACAAACTCGGATCAGCCATGAACATTCTGAATGGTGCAGCCGAATGGACAACTTCTGTCCCTACGCCATGTGTTGTTCCCTCAATTGACACTTTGAGGCTGTTACAGAGATATATTCTGTCCCTAACCCATGTGTTGTTCCCTCATTCCAGCCCTTGATGCTGTTACAGGGTTGGGGACCACCCCATTCAGTCAGACAGGATCGTTACAATGAGACAAGAGGAGACGATTCTGCCCCTCGAAGGAATTAAACAGGAATATAGAATGAAATAATTAGGTTCATTTAGTACATTACATAGCCCATGAGGAGGCCTTTCAAACTGCCTGAATGGCTACACAAGAACAGGGAATGTGTCGCTAACAGGAAATAGAGAATAGACACAAATATTTATTTTCAGGTTGTAAAGCTGTAATTGATGG
>NW_025134950.1:0-1177 GCF_004010195.1 Chiloscyllium plagiosum
CACACACAATGCATACACATGTGCACACATGCACATCAATGCTCACACACATACATACACACAAACACACGTACAGGCACACGTGCACGTGCATGCAAACACATGTACAGATGCATGGACACGTACACATATGTACACGTGCTCACACATGTACACGCACATATACACATGTATACGCACACACGTGCACATGCACGTACGTACACACCCGCACGTACACATGCACACACACACTTACATGCATGTATGCATGTGCACACACATACACAAGAACACATATGAAAATGCACAGACACCCATATAGCCATGCATCATACCTGTGAGAGGTCCCCCCGAAACAAATAGCAGGAGATTGCTGTGGGAGAGGAGATTCACAAGGTGGCGGCAGTGGGAGTGAGATGTGGGGTGGGGTGAGAGAATGGGGACCCCCAGCAGCGAGGGGGTATAGAGAGGATCCCAGCAATGCAGGGAGTGAACTGGGATGGACGGATTGTCGGGACATTTATTTGGAAGTCAAATGACAGCCTCTGATCCCTTGCAAAACTCCATCCCTCCATCCTGGAAAGCAGCAATGGAGATTGTGAGATGGAACTTCTGTGAACTGCTTCCTGTTTAAATGATAAAAGGTAGGATTTTGGTCTGTTATCCAGACACAGTCAGTGAACAGAATATGGAATAAATGCCCAATCAGAATGAAACTGGGAATTTGGAGCTCAGTTTGAGAACAGCTGGGTGATGTGAATGAGGTTTTTCTGAGTGGATAGAATCCTCTGTCACTGTGATATCTGGAATGCAGGGGTGGGGAACGAGGAGATAATGCCCCGGTGAATATTTGGAATGAGAGAACTGCCTGACAGCAATTGCTAAACCACTGAGAGAACAATCCGTAATAACCCACACGGCTGAGGACAGACAAGGAGTGTACATCAACTCGGATTCGGGTGAGGAATATTGCTGTAATTTGAGTAAGGGAAGTATGACCTGCAAGGTGTATTCTGACCTTGACCACAACAACAAGTGTATTGGACACAGTTAGACCCGTGTTCACTGATAATATCCCCCAGAGTGTTATCCATTTCCATAAGGCTAGCCTAGAGTCATAGGGATGTACAGCACAGAAACAGAGCCTTCGGTCTAACTCAGCCACGCCGACCAGATATCCCAACCCAATCTAGTC
>NW_025134951.1:0-1177 GCF_004010195.1 Chiloscyllium plagiosum
CTAACCACTGTGCCACCGTGCCGCCCACTAAGTAGATTAGATTACTTAGATTAGATTAGATTAGATTACTTACCAATACTGTCACGACAGATGCATGTGCAGCTGGCAGATTGGTAAGGATGAGGTCAAGTATGTTTTCCCCTCGTGTTGGTTCCCACTTGGCCTATTGCAGACCCAGTTTAGCAACTATGTCCTTTAGGACCTGACCAGCTTGATCAGTGTTACTGCTACTGAGCCACTCTTGGTGTGAATATTGAAATATGCCATCCAGAGTACATTTTCTGTCCTTGTCATTCTCAGTGCTTCCTCTCAGAGTTGTTCAATATGGAGGCGTACTGATTCATAAGCTGAGGGAGGATGGTATGTGGTAATCAGCAATAGATTTCCTTGCCCATGTTTAACCTGAATCCACAAGACTTCATGGGTCCAGAACCAATGTTGAGGACTCCCAGGGTAACTCCTGAAGAACTGTGTACAACTATGCAGCCTAAAATCTATGAGATACTGTTTCTCACAATTTGGAAAGACAGTTTTCAATGTAACAATTTATAAAGTTCACATTCATCCAACCCTCCTGACTGGACCTTCCCCATTGTGTGGAGGATTGGAGTGGGCTGGAGGGGCGCTCTCCCAGCTCCTCAAGACTAAACCAGCTTTGATCATCCTCTTAATATTTTTGCCTGAAGGTACTTAAACATTGTCTGGCTGTTATGTGCTGGGCTCCAACATGTTGTGAGTGGAAATACTCATGGAGCCACCTTCTCCAGTTACTTGACAAGTTGTACACAATTCTCAACAAGGTATTGTAGGATGACAAAGCTGATTGTGCAACTGATTAGCTCTGTTTATTACCTCCTATTCTTGGTGTTTAGCCTGCATGTAGGCCTGTGTTACATTCACTAGATTCAGACATGGACTTGAGTGCATCACCACCTGCTACTGCTGATGGCTCGCTGCACCTCATGTACACCCAGTTTTTGGATCTATCCAAAGTCTACTTCCCTAGTGATGGTGAAGTACTCCTTCATCAATGGGGAAGGGAGTGATAGTTTCTCATGGAGCCCTGATACTCCATGGAGTCACTAATAAGGACTTTTCACCTGCCATTAGAATGAGACATTCCCAGGGATGGTGGTTCAGGAGTCTGGGATGTTTCCAGATTGACATAATTCAGTAT
>NW_025134952.1:0-197 GCF_004010195.1 Chiloscyllium plagiosum
GGGCGTGGCCACTGTCAGAGGGTCAGCGCTGAGGGAGCGGGCGTTGTCGGAGGGTCAGCGCTGAGGGAGCGGGCGTTGTCGGAGGGTCAGTGCTGAGGGAGTGCGCACTGTTGGAGGGTCAATGCTGAGGGAGCGGGCACTATCGGAGGGTCAGCGCTGAGGGAGCGGATGCTGTCGGAGGGTCAGCACTGAGGGAG
>NW_025134952.1:239-1177 GCF_004010195.1 Chiloscyllium plagiosum
GTGGGCACTGTCGGAGGGTCAGGGCTGAGGGCGTGGGCACTGTCGGAGGGTCAGTGCTGAGGGAGTGCCGCACTGTCGGTGGGTCAGTGCTGAGGGAGGGCCACGTTGTCGGAAGGCCAGTGCTGAGGGAGTGGGCACTGTCAGATGGTTAAGTGCTGAGGGAGTGGGCACTGTCGGAGGGTCAGTGCTGAGGGCCAGTGCACTGTCGGAGGGTCAGTGCTGAGGGAGCCGGCACTGTCGGAGGGTCAGTATTGAGGGAATGGACACCAGAGGGTCAGCGCTGAGGGAGCAGGCACTTTCAGAGGGTTAGGGCTGAGGGGGTGGGCACTGTCGGAGGGTCAGTGCTGAGGGAGCGGGCGCTGTCGGAGGGTCAGTGCTGAGGTAGTGGGCACTGTCAGAGGGTCAGGGCTGAGGGAGTGGGCACTGTCAGAGGGTCAGTGCTGAGGGAGCGGACGCTATCGGAGGGTCAGTGCTGAGGGAGCGAGTGGAGTGGGAGTGTCAGTGCTGAGGGAGTGGGCACTGTTGGAGGGTCAGTGCTGAGGGAGTGGGCACTGTTGGAGGGTCAGTGCTGAGGGTGTGGGCACTGTCGGATGCTCAGAGGGTTAGAGCTGAGGGAGGGCCACACTGTCAGAGGATCAGCACTGAGGGAGCGGGCACTGTGGGTGGGTCAGCGCTGAGGGTGCGGGCTCTGTTGGAGGGTCAGCGCTGAGGGAGTGGGCACTGTCGGAGGGTCAGGGCTTAGGGTGTGGGCACTGACAGCGGGTCATTGCTGAGGGGGTGGGTACTGTCGGATGGTTAGTGCTGAGGGAGTGGGCACTGTCGGAGGGTCAGTGCTGAGGGAGTGGGCGCAGTCAGAGGGTCAGTGCTGAGGGAGTGGGCATTGTCGGAGGGTCAGTGCTGAGGGAGTAGACACTGTCGGAGGGTCAGCGCTGAGGGAG
>NW_025134953.1:0-1177 GCF_004010195.1 Chiloscyllium plagiosum
CAGGGCAGCACCAATATTGCTAATGGATTTGATTATCACACTCAGAGAAGAGAGATACAGTGAACCTAACTCACTTTAGACATGGACAAATATAAATGTACGCGAAATTCAGGAATATGGGAAAATGGGGAAAAGTGAGGATAACTTGCCATTTTGTTTTACTGTCAGTTCATCATTAGCAACCCCTTTGCTCACTTTTCATTTCATTTCCTCTCTTTTTCTTGTGATTTCTCCATCCATTCAATTTAAACCTGGGCCCCACCTCTCTCTCCAACCCAACCATCCATGATACCAGGATAAATAATATTATTTCCCAGTTTGCTTTCAGTTGTGAAACAGGGTCACTGGACTCAAACCGTTATCTGCATTTCTCCTGACAGAAGCTGCCATAGCTGCGAGATTCTCCAACACTTTCAGACGCTGGAGAATTTTATTTTCAATCTCTAGCACCCACCATTCCTTGGTTTATTTCACCTTTCATGCTGTTGTTTCTCTGGATGCCAGCATCACTGTCAAGGGCAGCATTTGTTGTCTATCACTAATTATCCTTGACTACGCGGCCATTTGTCAAGACAAAATGGGGCCAACAATGTTGTTGTGGGTCTGAAGTCACACTGAGTTCACACTGGGTAATAATGTTAACCTTCTTTCGCAAAGACTATCAGTGAAATAATAAAAATAAATCTGAACGGTTTCTGGTTTCCATGAGTGAAATTAGCTTTCATTCCAATTTTTGTCATTCGAATTTAAGCTCTGTCATCGGCTGTGGTAGGATTTTAAACACTGCCTTGGAGTCACAGCCCGTGCCTCTGAATTACCCGTCTAGTTAGATGATCACTCTGATACAGGTTCCTCATTGACTAGTCCGTATTCCCTAGTTCCTACCCGAGAGGGATGGCGGTTAAATCAGTTTAACTACCAACAATCAGAAGGATTTTGGGGAAAAAACGAAAGGGAGATTGAGAGATAATTTCCAGTAAGATCACAGGTTTCAGAATGCTGAAATGAGGACATTTCGAAAGCATCCTGCAACATGAGCCAGTATTCCTAGGAATGATAGTTGAAGGGGATATTGGCGTCAATAAAGATGAGGAGAGTTTTAGATGAACATTTGTTCTGCAACTTTGTAACTGGGTGTGGGGTAAGCAGAGTCTTCGACTCATTGGCCTGAATCTAA
>NW_025134954.1:0-1177 GCF_004010195.1 Chiloscyllium plagiosum
TAATAGAGAAAGTCAGGAATGCACATACTGGGATAATGATGGCGAAAGCGAGGAATGCAGACACCGAGGAACGTATGGAGAAAGTGAGGAATGAAGACACTGGGAAAATGATGGAGAAAGTGAGGAATGCAGATACTGGGGAATGTAATGGAGAAAGTGAGGAATGCAGATTCTGGGAACTTGATAGAGAAAGTGAGGAATGCAGACACCGGTGAAAGTGTCGGAGACAGTAAGGATTGCAGATACGGGGAAAGCGATGCAGAATGTGAGGAATGCAGATAATGGGAACGTGATAGAGAAAGTGAGGAATGCAGATACCGAGTAATGTGATGGAGAAAGTGAGGAATGCAGATACTGGAAACGTGATGGAGAAAGTGAGAAATGCAGATTCTGGGGAATGTGATGGAGAAAGTGTGGAATGCAGATATTGGGCAACGTGATGGAGAAGTGAGGAATACAGATACTGTGGAATGTGATGGAGAAAGTGAGGAATGCAGATACTGGGAATGTGCTAGAGAAAGTAAGGAATGCAGATAGTGGGAAATGATGGAGAAAGTGAGGAATGAAAACACTGAGGAATGCAGATACTGTGGAATGTGATGGAGAAAGTGAGGAATGCAGATACAGGGAACGTGATGGAGAAAGTGAGGATTGCAGATACTGGGGAACGTGATGGAAAAAGTGCGGAATCCAGATACTGGGGAATGTAATGGCAAAGTGAGGAATCCGGATTCAATGGAACGTGATGGAAAAAGTGAGGAATGCAGATATTGGGGTACGTGATGGAGAAAGTGTGGATTGCAGATAACGGGGAATGTGATGGAGAAAGTGAGGAATGCAGATACTGGGGAAGGGATGGAGAAAGTGAGGAATGCAGACACTGGGATACATGAAGGAGAAAGTGAGGAATGAAGATAGTGGGAATGTGATGGAGAAAATGAGGAATGCAGATACTGTGAAAGGAATGGAGAATGTGAGGAATGCACATACAGGGAACGTGATGGAGAAAGTGAGGACTGCAGGTACTGGGGAATGTGATGGGGAATGTGAGGAATGCAGGTATTGGGAAATATGATGGAGAAAGTGAGGAATGCAGGTACTGGGGAATGTGATGGATAAAGTGAGGAATGCAGATACTGGGAATGTGGTGGAGAAAGTGAGGAATGCAGATACTGGG
>NW_025134955.1:0-1177 GCF_004010195.1 Chiloscyllium plagiosum
GCATAATACTTTATGTTGTCATTATCTTACAATATTAATCTGTCCCGTTCTAATTCACTTTTGTTCTTATATTCTTTATTATAGTTTTATTAAGTTCTAAATCCCTAATGTCTTGCTTGTTCATATGTTATTATCTCATTGTCGTTTGGGCTCATTCTGCTTTGTACTCATGCTCTTATTATGTTATTACATCATAGAAATATTTTCTTAATCTCTGAGTTTCTTCTTAGAACTCAGAACATAGAACAATACAGCACAGTATAGACCCTTCGAAACTCGATGTTGCCCTGCTCAAGTCGCCCATGTCTGAAGTCCATCTATCGTACACTTTTTATTTTCATCCCCATGTTGGACGAAACAAGTGGAGTATTACCTACCCTACTGATTATTGCATTATAGGAAGGACAGGGTTCAGAGGAGATTTGCAAGGATTTTGCCTGGTGCAGCGTGAAGGTCTCATGAGGAAAGGCTGAGGGATTTGAGGCAGCTTCGTTCGAGAGAAGAACGTTGTAGGTGACTTAATAGAGGCATGCAAGATAATCTGAGGATTACATAGTGTAGACAGTGAGAGTTTCTTTTCTCTGATGCTGATGACTAACACGAGAGAAAATAGGTTTAAATTGAGGGGTGGGAGATGTAGGACACATGTGAGAGATAGTTTCCTTTCTCAGAGGGTCGTAGGAGCGTGGAATGAACTCTCTGCAGCAATTGTAGATTCCTCAAATTTAAGAGCATTTAAATGGTTTTTTGTTAGTAAAAAAATCTGACACACCGCATGCCTTCTTATCAAAACTAACAACCTGAATGGCAACTTTCAGGTACACTGAGACCCATCTCTCTCTGTTCACCTGCACGACGGAGAATCTTAGCATTATCCGAATACTCTTTATTCCTGTTGCTCCTTCTACTTTTCACACTTTTCCGCATTAAATTCCATTTGCCACGTCTTAGCCCAGCTCTGCAGCGTATCTGTGCCCCTCTGTAACCTGTAACATTCTTCAGCACTATCCCCAACTCCACCGACTTTGGTGTCATCCACAAACTTAATGACATTGCCTTCTGCATCTTCCTCTTTGCAAAAAAAAACAAAAACAGCAGTGACCCCCAAAACAGATCATTGCTCGACGTTACTAATAATTGATCCCCGCCATGAACATTTCTCTCCAACCAGCACCAC
>NW_025134956.1:0-1177 GCF_004010195.1 Chiloscyllium plagiosum
GTCGAATTTCCTGTTTAATACTATTCCAACATGTTCACTGCAGTCTGGGGGTCTCTGTGTGACACCCACTAATGTTTTTGTCCTTTGGTATTTCACAGTTCCACCCACACAGACTCCACATTGTCGAAGCTAATGTCCTGAAAAGAGATGAACAAAAATACGTGACCAAGAATTGAGATATTTTTGCACAAATATTGATCTTGGTTTAATGCTAATTAACCTTGTCGACTTTCAATGAATTGCTTCGTAAAATCTGGGGCCACTAACAGAAGGCGGTGAGCTAGAACATTTGTGGAATTGTTTTCTCAGTAAATGAACATAGATACACTTTGTTGAGATTTTCACAGTAGATGACAGTGCTTCTCCAGCAGTTGGAAGTGAGGGCTGATAGTAGATCCTTCACCCAACACCTTCACTCATAAAACGTTAAGGCACACAAAAGATTGACTGAGGCTACTTAGTTTAACATCATTTATTGAAAAAAATGGTCGAGTGTTTAAAAAGGATGTTACAGCAGAAAACTGAGAATGGCTTTATAAAATGGAAATCTTGCCTGATAAAAGTATCGGAATTCTTGGAGAAAATGGAGGAAACCGTGATTGTAATATGTTTTGATTTTCTGAAGGTGTTTGATAGCACCCATGCATAAGATTACTGAATAAGATAGGAGCCTTGGCTTTGGAGGTACTGGATTAACATGGAGAGAGGATCTTTGAAATCCCAATCAGAAAAGTTTGATTAAGAGTTTTATTTTCCAGAATGTCAATCTGTGGAGTATCACATATATCTGTTCTGGGGACAAAAAAAAATTACAAAGTATTTTGATGACTTAGATGAGGAAAGTGAGTATATTGTAGGTAAGTTTGCGAATGACTCAAAATTGGAGCAGAGACAACTGATGAGTATGACACAAAAAGAAGTTTGTGGAGGGATACAGATAGGACAAGAGAGTGAACAAGGAGCTTTGCATAATAATGTAATGTGGATTAAATAAATGAAAACAGACATAAACAGTGAAGTTATGCATTTTAACGGGCAAGATAGAGATTGAATTCAGAAATCTACAAGGAGTCAGCATCTCCGAACCACAAAAAGTTAGCTTTTAATAGCTTTTAATTTCAACTGTCAATAAGGATGGCAAATATCATGTTGGGGTTTGTTTAAAAACTAATGGAAT
>NW_025134957.1:0-1177 GCF_004010195.1 Chiloscyllium plagiosum
GTGTCAGTACAGGAGCTGACTGTAGATTCAGTGCGCGTGTGTAGATACAGGGGCTGACTGTAGATTCAGTGCGAGTGTGTAGGTACAGGAGCCGATTGTGGATTCAGTGTGAGTGTGTAAATACAGGAGCTGACTGTGGATTCAGTGTGAGTGTGTAGGTACAGGAGCTGACTGTTGATTCAGTGTGAGTGTGTAAATACAGGAGCTGACTGTAGATTCAGTGTGAGTGTGTCTGTACAGGAGCTGACTGTGGATTCAGTGTGAGTGTGTCAGTACAGGAGCTGACTGTGGATTCAGTGTGAGTGTGTCAGTACAGGAGCTGACTAGATGTAGTGTGAGTGTGTAGGTACAGGAGCTGACTGTGGATTCAGTGTGAGTGTGTAGGTACAGGAGCTGACTGTAGATTCAATGTGAGTGTGTCAGTACAGGAGCTGACTGTGGATTCACTGTGAGTGTGCATGTACAGGAGCTGACTGTGGATTCAGTGTGAGTGTGTCGGCACAGGAGCTGACTGTGGATTCAGTGTGAGTGTGTAGGTACAGGAGCTGACTGTAGATTCAGTGGGAGTGTGCAGGCACAGGAGCTCACTGTAGATTCAGTGCGAGTGTGTAGGTACAGGAGCCGACTGTGGATTCAGTGTGAGTGTGTAAATACAGGAGCTGACTGTGGATTCAGTGTGAGTGTGTAGGTACAGGGGCTGACTGTGGATTCAGTGTGAGTGTTTAGATACAGGAGCTGACTGTGGATTCAGTGTGAGTGTGTAAATACAGGAGCTGACTGTAGATTCAGTGTGAGTGTGGATGTACAGGAGCTGACTGTGGATTCAGTGTGAGTGTGTCTGTACAGGAGCTGACTGTGGATTCAGTATGAGTGTGTAAATACAGGAGCTGACTGTGGATTCAGTGTGAGTGTGTCAGTACAGGAGCTGACTAGATGTAGTGTGAGTGTGTAGGGACAAGAGCTCACTGTGGATTCAGTGTGAGTGTGTATGTACAGGAGCTGACTGTGTATTCTGTGTGAGTGTGCAGTACAGGAGCAGACTGTGGATTCAGTGTGAGTGTGTATGTACTGGAGCTGACTGTAGATTCAGTGTGAGTGTGTCAGTACAGGAGCTGACTGTGGATTCAGTGTGAGTGTTTCGGTTCAGGAGCTGACTGTGGATTCAGTGTGAGTGTGC
>NW_025134958.1:0-1177 GCF_004010195.1 Chiloscyllium plagiosum
TGCTGTGGTGTAATATTACCAGCTAGTATGATATTCAAATAAATTACAGCTTTCATGGAATTAAGTCACAAAGTCATTGACCCATCACAATGTACAGCATGGAAACAGACCCTTCAGTCCAACTCATTCATGCCAACTAGATATCCTAACCTAATCTAGTCCCATTTGCCAGCATTTGCTCTAAACCTTTCTTATTTATGTATCCAGCCAGAGGCCTTTTTAATGTTGCAATTATACCAGCCTCCAATACTTCTTTTGGCAGCTCATTCCAGGCATGCACCACTCTCAGTGTGAAAAAGTTGCCCCTCGGGTCACTTTTAATTTTTTCCTCTCTCACCCTAAAGCTATGCCCTCCAGTTCTGGACTCCCTCACTCTGGGGAAAGGACTTTGTCTATTTAACCTATCCCGTCTATTTAACCTATCTCTATTAGATCAACCCTCAACCTCCAACGCTCCAGGCTATTGAGCCTCTTCCTGTGGCAAATGTGTGAAGCCTCATCTTCCTCCTTAGGAGCCCGCACCCATACGGAATCAATGTCAATTTCGCCAGTTTCCTCATTCCCCCTTCCCTCACGTTATCCCAGTCACAAGCCTCCAACTCAGCACCACACTTTTCAATTGTCCCCCTGTCCACCTTCCTTCTCACCTCTCTGCTCAATCCACTTCCATGGCTATTACCTTCTCCCTCATCTTCATCTGCCAATCACATTCCCAGCTACCTTCCTCCAGCCTCACTCCCTCCCATTTATGTCTCAGCCCCTTGACCCACAAGCCTCATTCCTCATGAAGAGCTTTTGCCCAAAACGTCGATTCTGCTGCTGCTTGGATGCTGTATAACGAGCTATTCTTTTCCAGCACCACACTCTCGACAACAATATTTATTTCCCTGTCATGTCTAATACACATTTCTTTCTCAATAGTCACAACTGACGCAAAATATTCATTTAGTATCTGACCCATCTCTTCAACTTCAACGCAAGGTCAACTGCATTGATTCTCAGAGGGGTCTACTCTCTCTCTTAATTTGGTCTCTTGCTCTTAAAGGATTTGTAGTATCCGTTTCGTTTAATCTTTAACCTTATCTGATAAAGATATTTCATCCTGTCTTTGCCTTCCTGATTTCCTTCTTAAGAGTGCTGCTATACTCTTTAAAATCGGCAAGTGATTTAGTTGATC
>NW_025134959.1:0-1177 GCF_004010195.1 Chiloscyllium plagiosum
ATTTTATCATATTATGGTTACATATCCTCAAGGTGTCTCTCTCAAAGATATGACCAATTGTACCTTTATCAGTGATTAACATCCAGTCTAAGCTGGCCTGTTTTCCAGTTGGTTCCTTAACGTATTGGTCCAGAAAACCATCCCATACACACTGCAGGAATTCTTCCTCTACGGTATTGATTTGCATCCATAATTACAGATTTTCCTTTCCGGAATGTTTTTCTGATTTCTTGTTTAATGCCATGTCTACGATTCCCACTACAATTTGGGACTCTCAGTTCTACTAATGTTTTTTTGCCCCGAGGTATTTCTCAATTTTGTCCATACAGATTAAGTTCGTATCTTTCAATATAGTGTTTATATCCTCTTTTACCAGTAATCCAACCCCACTGCCTTTTCCTTTATGTCACTCCTTCCTAAATACTGAATACTCCTGGATGTTCAGGTCCCATCCCTGGTTACCCTGCCTCCCATAATCCCAACTATATCATGGCCTTTTACATCGATTTGTGTGATTTATTCATCCACTTTATTTCAAACGCTCTGTGCATTCAGGCACAAAGCCTTAAGGTTTGTCTTTTTAACTTTCTGCATCGTTCCCACTTCCTTTTACTGTGGTCTTCTTTGATTCTGGCTTTCGATTCTTCTGCCTATCACTTCTTGTATTCCTCTTTCTATCTTTTGTTCTTGTCTTTGATTTCCCTTCCTCTGACACTTGCATAGGTTCCCATGCCCCTGCCAATTTAGTTTGATCCCTCCTAAACCCAACTAATCGAGCAAGTACTTCCTTGAAAGGCCTTCGTCTTCCAGTTTCCCTCAGAAATCACAACGTCCCAGGAATCTGAAACCCTTCCCCTCACACCATCTTTTTAGCCACTAATTCATTCAGTACACCCTGCTATTATTACTCTGACTTGCACAAGGGACTGGTTGTAATCCTGAAATCACCACCTTTCAAATCCTTATGTTTCAGCTTATTTCCTCATTCCCTTTATTTTGCTTTTAGGACCTCATTCCTTTTTTGTCACCTATGTATTTGATATCAATGTGCACCACGAAGACTGGATGTTCACCCTCCCCCTTCAGGATGTCCTGTCTGCTCTGAAACATTCTTAACCTCGCACCATGGGTGGCAATACCATCATTGACTCTCATTTGTGGCAGTAGAAACATCTAT
>NW_025134960.1:0-1177 GCF_004010195.1 Chiloscyllium plagiosum
GACCCCAATCTGTCAATGTAACACACTCAGGGAGAAGCAGACTGACCCCACTCTGTCCAACAAACTTACACACCAAGGGCAGACTAACAGCACTCTGTCCAAATAACACACACAGCGAATAGCAGACTGACATCACTCTGTCAATGTATTCCAAACAGGGAAGATCAGACTGAACCCACTCTGTCAACGTAACTCACCCAGGGAAGAGCAGACTGACCCCACTCTGTCAATGTAACACACTCAGGGAGAAGCAGACTGACCCCACTCTGTCCAACAAACTTACACACCAAGGGCAGACTAACAGCACTCTGTCCAAATAAATGCAACTCACACAGGGAAGAGCAGACTGACCCCACTCAGTCAATGTAACTCACACAAGGAAGAACAGACTGACCCCAACCTCTCAATGCAACTCACACAGGGAACAGCAGACTGACCCCTCTCTGTCAATGTAACTCACACAAGGAAGAGCAGACTGACCCCAATCTGTCAATGTAACTCACCCAGGGAAGAGCAGACTGACCCCACTCAGTCAATGTAACTCACAGAAGGAAGAGCAGACTGACACCACTCAGTCAATGCAACTCACCCAGGGAAAGCAGACTGACACCACTCTGTCAGTGTAACACACGCAGGGAAGAGCAGACTGACACCACTCAGTCAATGTAACACACCCAGGGAAGAGCAGACTGACACCAATCAGTCAATGTAACTCACCCAGGGAAGAGCTGACTGACCCAACTCTGTCAATGTAACTCACACAGGGAAGAGCGGACTGACCCCACTCTGTCAATGTAACTCACCCATGGAAGAGCAGACTGACCCCACTCTGTCAATGTAACTCACACAAGGAAGAGCAGACTGACCCCACTCTGTCAATGTGACTCACCCAGGGAAGAGCCGACTTACACCACTCCGTCAATGTAACTCACGCAGGGAAGAGCAGACTATCCCCACTCTATCAATGTAACTCACACAAGGAAGAGCAGACTGACTCCACTCTGTCAATATAACTCACACAGGGAAGAGCAAACTGATCCCACTCTGTCAATGTAAAACACCCAGGGAAGAGCAGACTGACCTCCACTCTGCAAAATAACTCACACAGTCAAGTGCAGACTGAACCCAACTCTGTTAATGTTAGACATTCAGGGAAGAGCAGACTGACCCCACTCTA
>NW_025134961.1:0-1177 GCF_004010195.1 Chiloscyllium plagiosum
CCTTCATCACATATTCTGTTCCAGTAATATTCGTAAAGAAAATGACAAACATCTGTTTGCAGTTTATTTGCTTCAAAACAGCATTATTTACATTTTTAAGTTCTGGTGAAAGTGAAGCGTGGTATGTGTAATAATCTTATTCATTCAAACCACGGATGAATGGATCAGGGACTGAATGAATATGATATTGGCGAGGAGGCAGAAAGAAATTGGGCCAGTGGCTGTGGAGACTTGAGAGAACTGCAATCACATTCCCTCGCCACCAGCATTTAACGATCGCTTTTTCTGACAGAAGGAATTAACTGCATGACAAAGCTAGAAAATAAGTTACGTTAGGAGGATGGAATGTCGATCGGCAATGGGAGCAGAACAGGATAATTTTAATTGTTGTGCAGGGAATTATTTTGAATATACACAATGTTTATTCACAGGTATACATTTCAATAGGATTCTTCATATCTTCACAGGAGAGTAAGAATTTTTTTTAAATGTCAGAAGTAATATGTGCAGTGTTACAGGGAGATTGCAGTACAATAACTGGACAGACATAGCTCAGTTCGAGCTGGAAAAGAGACGATGTGCTGTGTTAAAAGCATCGTCGCTTTATTTTTTTCTGAGATCTGCATGAAAAGCTTGCAGAGGCTGAGAAGGCAAGCTTGCTGTATGAAAGACACAGTGTTCATCATCAATAGTCTGCAATAGCTGAAAATGTGTTGCTGGAAAAGCGCAGCAGGTCAGGCAGCATCCAAGGAGCAGGACAATCGATGTTTCGGGCATGAGCCCATCTTCCTGAAGAAGGGCTCATGCCTGAAACGTCGATTCTCCTGCTTCTTGGAAGCTGCCTGACCAGCTGCGCTTTTCCAGCAACACATTTTCAGCTCTGATCTCCAGCATGTGCAGTCCTCACTTTCTCCTCGAATAATCTACAATACTTGCAATTATTTTATGGAACATGAAAAAACAACAGCCTCCAGTGTACTGCAAGTGTCACTGGCACATCAACACAAGCAATGGGAACAGGACTAGATTGTATAGGCCAAACCAAATGAAGTTCAAAATCTAGATGCATAAAGTAAGTAAACATAGCAGAGATATTGGAAAAAGAAACTCAAAGGCAAACAGAATTTTTTGAGACACGCAGCTCATGAGGCAGGACCTGGAGACACAGTTAACATTT
>NW_025134962.1:0-1177 GCF_004010195.1 Chiloscyllium plagiosum
TGTGAGAATTTGTAACAGGGCATCAGATACTGGATGAATTAGTGCAGCTCAGCACTATGCTGTGTTGCACTAAATGGGAGAATTGGGGCAGGACAATACCTTTTGGGAGAATTAGAGGAGGGTACCCCTAAATTGGGCGAGGGCATCAGTCAGTATGGGGATTGGTGTAGGACAACACTGAGTGGAGATCTTGTTCAGGACGTCAGTGATTGGGGGAAATGGTGCGAAGCCATCTGAATTGGAGATTTGATGTGGGATATCAGGAAATCAAAGAATCTTGGGCAGGGTGCTGATAACTTCGAGAATTGGAGCAAATTGGAGAACACGGGCAGTGAATCAGTAAATAGAACAAATGCTGCAAAAGGATTAGTTGTCAAGATTGAATGCAGTGTACCACGAAATGGGGAGTCGGCACAGTTCACCAGTGAAGGGAGGATATGTGCAGGTTCGGTAATTTTGAGATTTGATGCAGAGATCTCAAAAATTTGAGAATTCTGGCAGCAGACTACTAAATGGGAGAATTTGTTGCAGGGAAACACTGAATGGAAGAACTGGTGCACAGTGGAGCTAAATTAGAGAAGGGGTGCATGGCACCAGGAAATGGGAGAATTAGAGTAGGGCACCCTTAAAACGTAGTATCAGTTAGGGCATCAGTAAATGGAAGAATTATTAAGTGGATATGAGAAAATGGGAGATTTGGTTGGAATCAGTAAGTGGCAGATTCGGTGCACAGTGCCATTACATTGGAGAACTGGTGTGAGTGTCAATATTTTAGAATACTGCAACAGAGCATGTCTAAGTTGGGGAAACGGGACAGGGAATAAATAGAAAGAAGAAATGTTGCAAGCGGAACACTAATTAGAGCCTTCGAGATGTACAGCACGGAATCAGACCCTTCAGTAAAACTTTGCCATGCCAAAGTTAAAGAATTCTGGCCGCTCTCCACTAAAGTGGAGAATCATT
The DNA here is from genome assembly GCF_004010195.1 of Chiloscyllium plagiosum. Lineage (NCBI taxonomy): Eukaryota > Metazoa > Chordata > Chondrichthyes > Orectolobiformes > Hemiscylliidae > Chiloscyllium > Chiloscyllium plagiosum. The sequence continues at coordinate 964 of NW_025134962.1, forward strand.
GGAAATAATTGGAAGAGTTTAACGAAATGTAAGAATTTGCCACAGGGCCTCAGATAATGGGATAATTAGTGCAGTTCAGCACTAAATGGGTGGGTTACACCGTGTTGCTCGAAATGGGATAATTGTGGGGTGGGGGCAAAACATTTTGGAAGTTTTAGAGTAGGGCACCCCTAAATTGGGTGAGGGCATAAGTCAATTTGAGGATTAGTTTAAG
>NW_025134963.1:0-1177 GCF_004010195.1 Chiloscyllium plagiosum
ATAATTGATTATGTGTTTTTAACTTCCACCTGCAGCCAGAGCATTATTATGGTCTGGATTTGTAATCCATGGACGTTTCCACAGCACCACTGGTTGAAGGCTGGCAACTGTGATTCTGTGGGCATCATGGCGAGGGTGAGTTGGATATTCGGCTCAACACTTCTGGCTAAGGACGGTGCAGATATTACATCCTTGTCTTTTACACTGAGGCTGCAGGGCTATTTGATTATTTAGGATGGGGATGCTTGTAGAGCACTTTCCTCTGTCGTGTGTTTAATCGTCCACCACCATTTATGACTGAATGTGGCAGGACTGCAGTGCTTCGATCAGATCTGTTGGTCAAGTACGGTAGCTTTAATGTGTTATCATCAGGTTTATGTTCACGTGGTTATGACCCTGACATGTTCATCCACACTCATCACTGAGTCATAGATCGTGTTGATAGTAATGGCAGACTGAAGGATTATCATTGGGCAAAAACGTTACAGGTTGTGGTTGAATGTAGGTCTGTTTCTCCTGCTGCTGTGGTCTGCAGCACTACATGAATACGTAGTTTTGAGCTGCAATATCTGCAATGCAATTCTGTTGTCTGTTCCCCAGTTCACATCGAAACCCATTCACCTATCAGCCCTCTACTCAATGACTTACTATGGTTTCTGATGTGATAGTACTTCCGTTTTCAAATTTTCGTTCTGCTGAGGGTCTCTCCCGGGTCATGCTTTCAATCTGATACATTCCACAAAAGCTATTAACTGATTTTTATTCAAATTGTTTAATTCATGTTAATCTTTTCATTGAGTAATGCCAGCTTCTGCGTTTAAAGTAAATGTGTTTCCCTCTGTTTCTGTCCCTGACCATGATTAAGAGTGCTGTAGTGTCAGTGATACCAGCCTTATGTAGCTTCAGAGCCAATGAATTCTCTGGATTCCCAAAAATCTTCATTACATTGTATATTTTCTCTTTTGGGTTGATGCTGTCCCTGACTTGCCTTATCGCTCATGGCTGCCTTGTCCTCCCATGTATATGTTTCATCTTCTATGGGATGAATTTTATTATTTTCTGAATTATCCACAAATAAGGTATGGTCTTTCCTGCTCGGCTCCCCTTCCAATTAACTCTGGCCAGCTCCTCTCGAATCTCTTTCTAGTTACATTGCTCAATTATAATCACATTACAT
>NW_025134964.1:0-1177 GCF_004010195.1 Chiloscyllium plagiosum
ATCCCTGATGAGAGATTAATTGGAATCTCCCTAACGTCTGAAGCAAACGGCATTCAGTTAACTGCAACTATTCTGGGAGAAATCACATCACAAGTAACTTGTCTGAGCAAAATGGGTGGCATGGCAGCTCAGTGGTTAGCACTGCTACCTCACAGCACCAGAGTCCCAGGTTTGATTCCATGCTCGGGCGATTGTCTCTGTGGAGTTTGCATATTCTCCCCGTGTCTGCGTGGGTTTGCTCCGGTTTCCTCCCACAGGTCCAAAAATATGCAGATCAGGTAAATTAGCCATGCTAAAATGCCCATCGTGTTTGGTGCATTGGCCAGAGGGAAATGGCACTTGGTGGGTTAATTTTCGGGCGGTCGGTGTCGACTTGTTGGGCCGAAGGGCCTGTTTCCACACTGTAGGGAATCTAATCTAATAACTTCAGTGGACAGAATAACATTTAGGACAGTCTTTTGTCTATCCACTTGTTATGAGTTCAACTATTATGAAACTCTGGAAAGCTTTCATGTTTCTGTTTTGTCTTAAGTTGTGTGTGTGTTTCGCATTTTTCTAGAAGACGAGCCAGGCTGACATTTATATCATTAGCCATATCACTAAACTTTGAAATTTGTTGTAAACAGTGGAGCAGTGTGACTGCAAAAGAAACACCGACCCTGCAACATTGATTGGACCACGAATGACAAATCCTAAAAGGACTGTTCAAGTGGGAAGTGAACTTCCCCAGAAGTTTGTGGTGCCTGGATGTTTACATTTATCCAATGTTGTGCCTGTTAATTATTTGATAGACAATTGAATGTAGGCCAATAGTGCACGTACAGAAGAAGTACTGCTGAGACCACAATCAGATCAGCTACGATCTTAGTGCTTGGCAGAGCAAAGACAAAGTGCCTAATGGCCCACTCCTACTCCTCAGTCCGATGTTCATATATTCCATTCAGCCCCTCACAGCTCCTGCACAGGATTGGATGGAGGCCACTTGCTGGAAATACCTGGTAATACAGGATCTCCTTCTGTCCCTTATAATTATCACACAGTTTGGCATGGGTTGATAAATGTTAATTCAAAACCCAGGCTGGGCTCAAAAGACGCCTCTGGTCTATTTATAGAACGTCTCCTCTCTGAAACTTGTGCTTCATTTGTCGGTTATGGTGCAGACCCAGATTCACTGTGA
>NW_025134965.1:0-1177 GCF_004010195.1 Chiloscyllium plagiosum
TTGAGACTGAAAACGGTTCAGGAATGCAATGAAAAGCAAGAACACAGACTACATTTGAGAGAGAAATTGTCAACCGACAATATGAACAAAGCAGTATAGTTTAAAATAGAGGGAATAACATGAATAAAATTTTAATTTTGGGTATACAGGTTGACAAGATTGCCCATATCTAAACTGGATACTTAGAAGTAAAAACAGAGACAGATATATTAAAAAAGTGCCTGTCTACGGCGAGATTGCATGATAATCGGCTTCGAAATACAAGTCATTCCAAGCCACTTCAGAAAGGATGGGCTTAATGACCATGACCTTTGCTGTGATAATAACACATAATCCTTAACATTTGCAAGCAGATCTTTCGGCCAACTTTCCACAAAGTATCCCATACTCATAAACCCTCAGTCATGTACCTGAATTTCACATGCTCTGCTCAATTAAGCATGGCCAATCCACATAACCCACACATCATTGGGCTGTGGAGAAAACTGGAGCACATAAAAAAGAAACACTCACTATCAAAGGGACAATATGCAAACTTCCCACAGCGTAGAATGGAAGCCTTTTCCCTGGCATTGCAAGGCAGCAGAGCTAACCATTGAAACTATCGTGATTTTTATGAATTGCTTTCGTAGCCTGAAGATTCACACATGTTCAGTAAATGATGCAATAATCTATTCCTGCTTCTTTTTGAGGTGCAGTTGCCTCTAAACTGTATTTTCAAACAGAATCGAATTCTTGACATTCGTGCCTTTGGGAGGAGATGAGCAAAAAGTAATTTTTTTGTTTATTTTGAGAACTTTAAGGCGAAACTGACTAAAATGTAAAAGAAGTGTCAAAGCCACAACAGCTTTATTGGAAATGGGAATGAACCAGATCAACTAAATATAAACAAGGTCAAAATCTAGATCTGCCAGAAAAAGCAGAATGTGAAGGAGACTGGAAATCTGAAAGATAAACAGAAAATAGTGAAGAAACGAAGCAGAAGCATAAGTCTGCATCGAGAAACGGAGTTAACGTATCGAGTTTGATATGAAACTATTCTGAAATCGTGTGTTTGATCTTCAAAGTTTATTCTCTTCCTCTCAGCTAAAATGCTGCCAGACTTGCTGAGTTTTTCTTCTGCACTTTGGAAGATCCATTTTTCCCGAACTGTGAAAAATCGCCTGCTCTGAATCGG
>NW_025134966.1:0-1177 GCF_004010195.1 Chiloscyllium plagiosum
CACCCAACTCGTGTGTTCCTCCATTTGTTTGCTCTGTCTTACCTCCAAATTGCTTTGCAAATCGGTAAAAAGAAGTATGATAATGATTATTAAAACTTGCAGTTGTGAAAGTAATGCAGACACAGAATAGAATACTGACTCATCCCATAGCAGGTGCTGGAATTTTATACTCTGTGAAAAATATTGCGAGTCGTTTAAAACGAATACGTGTTCAGAAAGTAGTAGAAACGCTGAAAATGATTAAACCCATGAAATTAAGACAGATCCAGAACAAATATATGCCACATTCCAATGCAAAATCATGAACCTAACACGGACCCTGTAACTCGCACAGGTCTGGGACAAATGAAAGCCCTGAAACGAGTAAAAAACGTTCAAGTGATGCTTGCATTGATTCTGATAAAGGCCCTGATTCTAACAGAATATTGAAGACCAACAGACCCAACTTGTCTGTGTCAACCATGCTTCCATTGTAATAAAATCTAGTCTTGAATCATATGATCAACATTCCCCTATTCCCTGCCTCTTCAGGTTTGTATCCAGTTCTCACTTAACTGTTGTTACCTCATTTGCTTCTCTCAAGAACTCTGGTAGTGCATTTGAGGCAGCTAACATCTGCGTGAAAAATACACTACCTCACGCATCTCCTTTCGCATCTTCACCCCGGGCCTTTAGCTCAAACCTACGACCCTTACCAGTTGATGTTTCCATCCTGGGGACCGGTTTTGACTACCCATTCGATCAATGTCTTGCATAATATTATGTACTTCTCTCAGATTGGCCCTCAACTTCCAATGCTCTAGCGAAAACAATCTCAGATTGTCCCAAATCTCCTGAAATGTGATAGAGTTCAATCCAACAGAATCCCTGAAACCACGTTAGTAAACTTTCCAAGGTCCATATCCTTCCTCCTACCGGGACCAGAAGCCCGCAGGACAAATGTAGCCGAACGGAAGTTTTATCCGGCTGCCAGCTTTCCAACATTTATACTCTGTGCAACCACCAATGAAGGCGAGTATGTTTCCTTTACCACCTTGTCCAGTTGCGTTACCACTCTGAAGTATTTACACTTCTGGAGCCCAACATCCTTGTGTATTTCAATACTTCTAATGGTCCTGTGTTTAATTTATACACACTTCTTCGAGTCCACTTCAAGATCCATCATTTAATATATTAA
>NW_025134967.1:0-1177 GCF_004010195.1 Chiloscyllium plagiosum
GCGTGAATAATCCTGTGCACTGTGAATGCTGAAAACTGTGTGTGATTAAGCCTTGGCCTAAGCGTGGTCAATACAGTGTATGAATAACACTGTTCTGCGAATGCTCAATACAGTGTGTGAATAATTCCGTGGTCTGAAGGCAGACAATACTGTGTGAATAACCCTTGGCCAAAGGATGGTCAATACTGAGTGTGAACAATCCTTTAGAAGGCCAATGGTCAATTCTCTGCTTGAATAATCCTGCGGCCTGAGGATGGCCAATACGGTGTGTGAATTATCCTTTGCCGAAGGATGGTCAATACTGTGTGTGAATAATCCTGTGGCCTGAGGATTGTCAATACTGTGTGTGAATAATCCAGTGGTCAGAGAATAGTCTATACTGTGTGTAAATAATCTTGTGGCCTGACAAAGGTCAATAGTGTGTGTGAATACTGCTGTGATCTGGCAAATCACAATACTGTGTGTGAATAATCCTGTGAATTGAGGTGGACGATACTATAATGTGTGGGAATAATCCTGTGTTCTGAGGGAAGTCAATACTGTGTGTGAATAATCCTATGGCCTGTGAATCGTAAATGCTGTGTGTGAATAACCATTGGCCGAAGGATGGTCAATACTGTGTGAATCATATTGTGACCTGTGAATGATCAATGCTGCATATTAATAATCCTTTGGTCTGTTGATGGTCAATACTGTGTGTTAATAATTCTGTGGCCTGTGAATGGACAATACTGTATGTGAATAATCCTGTGGCCTTAGGGCAGTCACTGCTGTGTGTGAATGATCCTGTTACCTGAGGATGGGGAAAACTTTGTGTGAATATTTTGTGGCCTGAGGGTGGTCAATGTTGTGAGTCAATAATCCTGTTACCTGAAGAGGGTCAATTCTGAATGTGAATAATCCTGTTACCTGAGGATGGTCATTACTCTGTGAGAATAATCCTGTGCTGTGAGGATGGTCAATACTCTCTGAGAATAATATTGTGGCCTGAGGATGGTCAATACTGTTTGTGAATACACCTGTGGTCTGCGGACAGTCCGTACTGTGTGTGAAGATGATTCTGCCCTGAGGTTGTTTACGACTGTGTGTGTATAATTTTGTGACACAAGGATGGTCATTACGGTGTGTGAATAAATTTGTGGCGTGAGGATGGTCAATACTATGAGTAAAAAGCCTG
>NW_025134968.1:0-1177 GCF_004010195.1 Chiloscyllium plagiosum
GACTGCAACAGGATGTAGTTGAATTTTGCCAGATTTGTCATACATGTCAGGTAATTGGAAAAACACAAGCGATAATAAAACCCGCACCTTTCTTAACTATTCCAGCATTTGAGGAACATTTTACAAGAGTCTTCATTGATTGGCTAGGACCCGACCTCAAAACAAATAAAGTGGGCATAATATTTGTTAACAATAATGGATGCATCAACTAGATTTCCAGAGGCCATCCCAAGATGCAATATCATAGCTAAAGGAATTGCAGAGGAATTAATCTTTTTGAAGAGATACGAATGACCAATAGAAATACAGTGAGATTAAGGTTCAAACTTCACAACCAAATTACTCACTATAATATCATAGGAATAAAGCAATTCAAATCGACTATGTACCATCCAAAATTGCAGGGACCACTAGAAAGGTGACATTAAACATTAAAAGACCATGTTGAGGGTTTATGGTCAGGGTCATCCTGATGATTATGATAAAGGAATCCCATTTGTGCTTTATGTGATCACCGATGCATCAAATTAATCCACAGCAAATTCAGTCCATTCGAATTAGTTTCTGGGCATTAAGTGAGAGGACCATTAAAATTTATTAAGGAGAAAATAGTAAATCAGAATTCAAAGGCCACACATTTGGGATAGGTCTGATATTTTAGGGAACGATTAACAGTGCTGGGGAGTTGGCTAGACAGCATTTAAAAGTCATGCAGCATGCAATAAAACAGTAAGCAGACAGGAAATCAAAAATTTGCAATTTTACTATCCAGGATAAGATATTACTGTTAGTTCCAGTGATAGGTGAACCTTGAAAAGCAAGGGTTAGTGGACCTTACCAAATACAAAGGATGTGGAGTGAGAGCAACTATTTGATAAGGACTCCAGACAGAAAGAAATCTCACAGTGCATGTCATGTGAATAGGCTCAAAATGTACTGTGACAGGGAAGAATTGCAAGAGGACAATGATTACGGAACGAAGAACTAAGCTCAGAGGATTCAGAATCAGACATTCCTTAATATAGAGTGAACAATGAGGTTCTTGTCTAAAATTGGGATAAATTATTGAGTTACTTTCCTGAGGAAAATTGAAATGACCAGGAAGAGGTATTACTATCACATAGGAATATATGCAGATATTAAATTGGAAGTACTAACCTAATTGCGCATAATTTAG
>NW_025134969.1:0-1177 GCF_004010195.1 Chiloscyllium plagiosum
ACATGACAGTCTGTGTTAATCCATCTATCACATGACAGTCTGTGTTAATCCATCAATCACTTTACAGTCTGTGTTAATCTATCCATCACATTACAGTCTGTGTTAATCCATCTATCACATTACAGTCTGTGTTAATACATCTATCACATGACGGTCTGTGTCAACCATCTATCACATTACAGTCTGTGTTAATCAATCTATCACATGACAGTCTGTGTTAATCCATTCATCACATTACAGTCTGTGTTAATCCATCTATCACATTACAGTCTGTGTTAATACATCTATCACATGACAGTTTGTGTCAACCATCTATCACATGACAGTCTGTGTTAATCCATCTATCACATTACAGTCTGTGCTAATCCATCTATCACATTACAGTCTGTGTTAATACATCTATCACATGACAGTCTGGGTCAACCATCTATTACATTACAGTCTGTGTTAATCCATCTATCACATGACAGTCTGTGTTAATCCATCCATCACATTACAGGCTGTGTTAATACATCTATCACATTACAGTCTGTGTTAATACATCTATCACATTACAGTCTGTGTTAATCCATCCATCACATGACAGTCTTGTGTTAATACATCTATCACATTACAGTCTGTGTTAATCCATCCATCACAAGACAGTCTGTGTTAATCCATCCATCACATTACAGTCTGTGTTAATCCATCCATCACATGACAGTCTGTGTTAATCCATCTATCACATTACAGACTGTGTTAATCCATCCATCACATGACAGTCTGTGCTAATCCATCTATCACATTACAGTCTGTGTTAATACATCTATCACATGACAGTCTGGGTCAACCATCTATTACATTACAGTCTGTGTTAATCCATCTATCACATGACAGTCTGTGTTAATCCATCCATCACATGACAGTCTGTGTTAATCCATCTATCACATTACAGTCTGTGTTAATCTATCCATCACATTACAGGCTGTGTTAATCCATCTATCACATTACAGTCTGTGTTAATCCATCTATCACATTACAGTTTGTGTCAACCATCTATCACACGACAGTCTGTGTTAATCCATCTATCACATTACAGGCTGTGTTAATCCAACTATTACATTACAGTCTGTGTTAATCCATCTATCACATTACAGGCTGTATTAATACATCTATCACATTACAGTCTGTGTTAATC
>NW_025134970.1:0-1177 GCF_004010195.1 Chiloscyllium plagiosum
TGCACTGTTTCAGCAGTTCCTCGTAGTGTGTGTGTTCACCCTGACAGTGCACTGTTTCAGCAGTTCCTAGTTGTGTGTGCGTGTTCTCAGTGACAGTGCACGGTTTCAGCAGTTCCTAGTTACGTTTGTGTTCTCAGTGACAGTGCACTGTTTCAGCAGTTCCTCGTAGTGTGTGTGTTCTGAGTGACAGTGCACTGTTTCAGCAGTTCCTAGGTGTGTGCGTGTTCTCAGTGACAGTGCACTGTTTCAGCAGTTCCTCGTTGTGTGTGTGTTCTCAGTGACAGTGCACTGTTTCAGCAGATCCTAGTTATGTGTGTGTTCTCAGTGACAGTGCACTGTTTCAGCAGTTCCTAGTTGTGTGTGAGTTCTCAATGACAGTGCGCTGTTTCAGCAGTTCCTAGTTATGTGTGTGTTCTCACTGAGAGTTCGCTGTTTCAGCAGTTCCTAGTTGTGTGTGTGTTCTCAGTGACAGTGCACTGTTTCAGCAGTTCCTAGTTGTGTGTATGTTCTCAGTGACAGTGCACTGTTTCAGCAGTTCCTCGTGATGTGTGAGTTCTCAATGACAGTGCGCTGTTTCAGCAGTTCCTAGTTGTGTGTGTGTTCTCAGTGACAGTGCACTGTTTCAACAGTTCCTAGTTGTGTGTGTGTTCTCAGTGAGAGTGCACTGTTTCAGTAGTTCCTCGGTGTGTGTGTTCTCAGTGACCGTGCACTGTTTCAGCAGTTCCTAGTTATGTGTGATTTCTCGGTGAGAGTCCGCTGCTTCAGCAGTTCCTTGTTGTGTGTGTGTTCTCTGTGAGAGTGCACTGTTTCAGCAGTTCCTAGTTATGTGTGAGTTCTCAGTGACAGTGCACTGTTTCAGCAGTTCATAGTTGTGTGTGTGTTCTCAGTGACAGTGCACTTTTTCAGCAGTTCCTCGGTGTGTGTGTGTTCTCAGTGACAGTGCACTGTTTGAGTAGTTCCTAGTTATATGTGTGTTCTCAGTGAGAATGCACTGTTTCAGCAGTTCCTCATTGTGTGTGTGTTCTCAGTGACAGTGCACGCTTTCAGCAGTTCCTAGCTGTGTGTGTGTGTTCCTAGTGAGAGTGCACTGTTTCTGCAGTTCCTAGTTTTGTGTGTGTTTTCAGTGACAGTGCACTGTTTCAGCAGTTCCTAGTTTTGTGTGTGTTCTCAGTGACAA
>NW_025134971.1:0-1177 GCF_004010195.1 Chiloscyllium plagiosum
AAATTGCCCACAGTGTTCAGGGATGTGTGGGTCTGTTGCATTAGTCAGGGTAAATAAAGAGTAAGAGTTTAGGGTAATGGGTCTACGGGTGGAATACTCATCAGAGGATCAGTGTGGATTTGTTGGATCCAAAGGCCTGTTTCCACGAAAAAAGTATTCTATGATTTAATGTGGGACCTTTGGAGCGCCATGCTGAGAAATGTCGGCCTCAGGTTCCGTTATCAGCAGAGCACTGAATTCAATAATTCCATCCAATGTGAGAAATCTGGAGACACAGACTGGGTAATATACCTGCAGGCTCAGTCTCAGGCAAGCTTATATCTTGGCTTAATACTTCTGAGATTACCAATCTCATTCTTAACCAGAGAGAGTAAAAACCAGTAATCCTTGGAAGTAAATGGACTGGTCCTCTGTTTTGAAGTAGACCAGGTGACCCAGATCAATCTGCCTCATCTGCCAGTTTTCCTGAGATTTTCTTCTCGAACTGACCAAAACCTACAACGTAAGCAAACTTAAACTTAGGCTTCATCGTATGCCTAGTGCTAAATGATCTGATGGAATAATCTGGAACCAAAGTTCCTCACCCTTCCAACTAGATACGTGTGCACACAGAGCAGGAGAGTCTCAGGCTCCATTCTACTGCACATCCTTACACTGATCTCACACTCGATGATGTGGGATGAATCGAGAAGCACAGTGTGGGGAAACTTAGGCCGAGCATCCAGTTCAGAACCAAATATTTACTGCTAATCGAGGGCTAGTTGAAACCAACAGATCAGGAAGATGTAGCCCAGGTCGAATCTTGGCCGAGGACTGGATTAGCCAATTTCACTCCCGGTATCAGATCAGTGATTATCTACACCACCCATACACCCAGAGCTAAAGCTGTATCTTGGTCCTCGTCAGCCAATGTAATTCGTGGTGGTGGATTAAATGAACCATATCCCACTCCTACCCTGGCCATGATGAAGGTCCAGGTTGCATCTCAGGCCTAATGCTGAGTTAGTCAATTAGCCAATATCTCCACAATGCTGGAAATTATCCGCTCAGCATGCGTCAAGGGGCGAGAGCTGTATGAGACAATTTCACGCCCAGTTATGGATTAAATGTGGGGAAATATAGGACCAAATGGTATAATGGGCCAAGTGTTGAAAGATCCAATCCAAGTGCAGGACTT
>NW_025134972.1:0-1177 GCF_004010195.1 Chiloscyllium plagiosum
CCCAATAAAACCTGAATCTCTGTCGCTCTTGTTATGGACCAAAGCAATCCCCTCAAAATACATACATCCCCTCCGACCGAACGTGCTTTTTGTTATATTTTAAAGGTAAATGAAGGTGCTGTGTTTCAGATACGATTCGCTTGGTCAAAATATTCAACATTAAGCAAAACACAATTTATTCAAACACTGCTGACAAAATACAACCAAAGGAAGTGAGACTTGGAACATATTAATTCTGGTTAAAAACTGAACAGAATAATAGGCTATTTAACTACAAACAGTAACTGCTCCAATATGGTAACATCCTATAAGCACACACTTGTCAAAAAAACACGTTCAGGAAACAGATTTTCTGACATGCCATTCTCTACTCCAGGAGGAAAAAACATCAGAAGATAATTCCGAGAGAAATCTCAGAGAGAGAGTGTAGAAGCCAGGAGAGATTTACTGCCTTCCAGCTCTGCTGTGACCCCAGCAATAACTGGCGAAAGGTAAAACTAAGAATCCTGTTTCTAGGAGATTTTGACTATCACACCACAGGACCAGGCCGCAGCTTCAAGGACAACAAAGATTGGACTGTATCTACACAGTCTAGGGTGCTGTAGGAACCTGGCAAAAATGCCTAACACCACCTAAACCGTTAAATGGCTGTCAGAAAAAATGTCAAAGTGAAAGATAAATAAATAAAACAAAAGGATGCAGCAGGACTGGTCATCAAGCACAGACGGTCTCGGGAGCCCAGCAATTCCTACCCTGCCAAAACACAAGAGAATCATCCAGCTTGTGAAAAGAAAGCTTCATCTCTCTCCCTCACCCCTATCTTTACAATTGAAGATGCGCTACTAACCCAATCGTCAGAAATATCAACATCCCACCTGTACCAAGTACTATTGTGATATATGAGCGTTGTTATGAAAGAGGTTAACTAGAGTTGTTTGTTCAATGACTGCGTTTAATATCAGGCTTCCTGGACCTAACTGGTTCACTGGAGGGTTTCCCTTTTCCATAATTAGAGGCTTCTTTCAACTTGTTATGCCGTAGTATTCGGGGCAGAGACAACTTCAACAAGATTCGGATCATCAGCTACAGAGAGAGGGAGGGATCAGAATTTTGAGAACATTAGACTGGAATGTTACAACAATGGACAGGAGTTTATCCTCGGGTCTTTACTATCTTT
>NW_025134973.1:0-1177 GCF_004010195.1 Chiloscyllium plagiosum
TGTGGATGAAAAGTATATTCAGGAGATGTTCGGTCATGAACGAGAATGGGGAAGACCCAATGTGTTGAACGGTCTACACCTTTCCTGATGTTTCTGTACAGTCTGTGGGAAAGCTCTGTCAACATTGTCCCAAGTTCTCAAACACCAGGAAGGAGGTCTCTGCAGAGTCGACAAGAATGTGATTCCCATTCCCTTTTCCAAAACAGAGGCGAGTGACGTGTGTTCTTTTCGGTTTTATCCTTCCAGTCCTCGGAGCTGTTTGATACAATTAAGGGTCTTGCATGGCCGTTTCGGAGACCATTGAAGATTTTATCACTTATCTGTGAGTCTGGAGTCACTTCTAGGCCAGGGCAGGAAAGCACTGGAGATTTGATTCCTGACAGTACTTTGGGGAAACAACTTTACTTTTTATGAACGACGTTGGCTTCAGGGTCACTATTACTGACACCAGACTTTATATTTCGATCTTTTATTAATTGTTTTTAAATTCCACCAGCTGCCAGAGCATGAACCAGGTCTGGATTAGTAATCAAGTGGCATACACACAACAGCACCATCTCCACATGGCGACCTATCGGAAACCACAATGAGCAGGTTATTTCTGTGTTGCTTGACAGCTCTGTCAAAAACAAGTTCCACCAATTTGATAGTTCTGAGGGTATGGTAAATGGTCAGATTGTAATTATTCTCCTCTTATGGGACTGGACATAGCTGAGTAGTTTTCTACATTGTCAAGGAGATGTCAGCGTTGGAGCTGGAATGAAACAACTTCCCCAGGGACACGGCTTGGTGTGCATCACAAGTCTTCAGTCCTATTGCAAGAATGGTGTCACGGCCCATTGTATTTGTCGTATTTACTGTTTTCTGCTGTTTCTTCATGTCAAGTGAAGCGAATCAAATTGATATTTTTTGGAATGTAACCTGCCAAGTGTCGTAGCTTTAACGAGTTGCTATCCGTTGTGGGTACACATAGTTCTGACCCAGGTATGCACACCCACACTCGTCACTGAACCACAGATTGGCTTGATGGTCGTGGTAGACTGAGAGATTATCCCTTGCAGAAAAGTTATAGATTGTGGTTGAATACAATTCTACTTCTTCCCTGCTGTGTCTGCAGCATCACATCCATATCAGAAATACTCTTTTAAAGAAAGGTCAGAGAGTTAGATTGTTGAAG
>NW_025134974.1:0-1177 GCF_004010195.1 Chiloscyllium plagiosum
TCAGATCTTTTCCTAGCTGCTTTCCGAAAATCTCGGTGCCACAATAATGGACACCATCAACTGAAATAGGTAGCAGCAAAGAATGAACACAAACCAGTCCAGCAGGGGGCACCCATGTTTTGGTTTGAGTATTGAGGGAGTCCCCTATTTGAGGCCCCTGTGATATCAGTACTATACCCAGGCTAATGTGCATTGAAACCAGATTATGAAGTGTTAACTTTCCTGCAAACTTCTGCCTGTGTGTGTCTCTCTGTAACATTTTCTAACTTGCTTCATATCTCAGTTTGTCAGCTTTTGTTTATTCCTTCCTTCCTTCCAAGGCTAATGAGGCACTCGCATTCCAGAACAGCCCAAGTTAGGGAGTTAAGCCTCATAAATCCTGGCTGTGACACATTGCTGCTTAACCAAGTGTGCAAACTCTAAATACCTCTCAGCTGTTCCATTTGCAAATCGAACACTGTTTTCAACACAAGTTGTTTGTGTCTCTGCATGAGTCCATAACCCAGGGAAATACAACAGAGTCTTTAATGGTTGCCCAATGTGTCCTGTATGCCAAATTCATTCAAGTCTGGACATCCTGAAGTGAGCAATTATACTTCAGATTTCTACTCGCCAATTAAAACTAATGTTGGGCACCCGAACAGATTGAGGGTATCTTGAAGCATGCCACGGACCTCAGTGTGGGTCCAGGGCTTATCAAATAGGGTTTCACCTCTCATAACCCTGCAGTACGCAAATTATTTATGACTAATTTTGTAAAGCACAAGTGCTCTCGGCAGTATTATGTCCAGATGCTAGGACCCTGTTTAGTTCTCTCACTAGTATCTTGTGGCTGAGTAGGGAGAATTTTATCAATATTTCTATCGGCACTTTTGTCCCTGGCCAGCTTTCCTCTTTATTTTGGACACAACAAAAGCAGCAACCAGATATTTCATCTCTCAAAGGATATCGGCCGGTGACCTGGCAGGACCAGGGTATCTCCTGCCTGACTTGCCAACTGTGGGGGATGGAAATAAAGCCCCATGTCAGGAAAGAATTTGTTTATCAGAAGCAGCACAGCTGCAAGGCCAACCATCTCCGCTGAGCCTGGGAAACACAAACTTTAGCAAGCAGGCACTAAGCTGAGATTCAAAATGGTTTCCAAGCTTTAATATGTGACCAAATGGCTGACCCAAAT